>NC_056725.1:1040066100-1040163600 GCF_019279795.1 Protopterus annectens
TTCTTTCTGTTGTTACTACACTGTATCTGACCTTGTCTATTAAATAAATATGGTCTGGTGGTCATTCCCCTGCTTGAAATAACCCTTTCCATGGTTGGCTCTATGTCACTCATTACATACTCCCTAGCTCTAAACTGAGTGGATAGCAATTCCATATTGGAAGCACAATCCATAGATTCAGTGCAGAATCTGGAGAGTCTAGTAAATTGGCTCTGAGTAACATTGGAAAATATGTACCTAGGGTGCATACTGTCATGTACTAACAAACTATTTGTCCAGAAAGCTTTCCTAAAAATAGTAGTGTGTATCTGTCCTTGTAAATTCTTAATTACATTCGCATCCAAAAAATCAATACTTGAATCAGATACTGTGTGTGTAAAAGATAAAAAATCAGTGACATCATTAAAATAATTTAAAAATTCTTGCAACTCAAAACAACTACCATCCCACAAAATAAACACATCATCCACAAAGCGTTGATATAATTTGATGTGACTGGAGAATACAGGATGATGGAATACTTGTCCTTCTTCCAGCAAGCATGATGTACTTTCACTTATCCTAAGAGGAATATGTGGCATGTTTGCTAGAGAGAGCTGTTAGCTCGTATACCTCATATAGCTTTTGAGCATGTTTTGCTCTATATTCCTCAGCCTTTCACATTTCCAATTTGTTCTGCTCTATTTCAACTGTGAGTTTTGAAATTTGTCTCTACCTTTTTCTTTGTCACGTACTATGTACCTGTTTACCTTCTTTCTATCCCCCAGTGTTGAATAGTACTATATATAAGAATTCATAATTCGCCTTCCCTCTTGCAGTCTCTATTTTCCTGTCCCCATGTATTGCTTGATCCCTGAGTCCATTTATGTCACAGGGACACAGTTCAGTATTTTTCCTTATTACTTGTGACTTTTATCATCCCCCTTGCCCTCTCCTGATTGGCCACCTCATCTTTGTTTATGTCATTTTTCTTTATTCTCCTACATAGCTACCGTTTGTGTTAAGCATTGCGATCTTGAAGTGGAGTCAAACGCCTAAACAAAAAAAAAGCGAGGAAACTGGCAGCACTCTTCGAAAACATGCAGGTTATTGAGACATTAGCACTCAACCATAAACAAGTTATTTGCACATATATTAAGTAAACACTATTTTACATTAATGTCATTGTATGAAGCTACTTTGCACATATATAAGTAAACACTACCTTTTGCATTACCATCTTTGCATGAACTAATTTTTGGAAACTGCGAATGACTCATTTCCCATTTCTTCTATCAGGGTGCCTTGCTAAAGTCATTAGAATTTGCAGCTTTGCCCACAGTGGTTTAGCCTTTCCATATTTAACTTGCATATCCATGCTGGTGTATACAGGAAGGGAGAATGATAAGAGAGAAAAATGTGTTTATGTTGTACTCCTCCCATTGTTGATGAAGTGTAACTGAGTAGTCCAAACTGATTCTGATTTTCTTACCATCAGGACCTGTTAACTTTGTTGTCCTGGCATTCCTCAGAAAGTTTTTTTTTTTAAATTGCATTAGTCTGCATCTTAAATAGCACATCTTTCATGCAAAACAGATTAGCTCAAGATGGTGAGGACGCCCCCATAAAATCAAGAAACCAGCCCTTTAGGTGAGATTAATCTTGATAGAGATATAAGTAGGTAAAGGCAGAGATACATAGAAAAGTGTAACATTTTTTAAAGAACCTTATTAAATTTTGTATTTATTATTTAACATTTGTTAACAGGGAAAGTCTGACTTGGAACTAAGCCAATTTTCAGCGGAGGCCCAGGGAGAAAAGCTCCAGATGAATTTCTTTTAAAGTAGGAGGAAACTGGAGCACCTGGAGTAAACCCACATGAACACAGGGAGGACATGGAACAACTAATCACCATCCCCACAAGAGGAGAAAACATACTAGATCTCATCATCATCACGAACATGGGGTCACAATGTTCAACACCGGAAGTATACTGGCACACTCGAGAGATCAGACCATAAAAATAATCTCACTGGTCCGCCCATCCCCCCCACCCCGAGATAAAAAGACTACAGTGAAGAACTTCTCAAAAGCCACTTCACTTCTCTAACTTCTGGTGTGTCTCTTTTAAGGCCCCACTCCCTAAGCCCCAGAACTCACAATCTGACCTTCTACCCTCACCTACAACTACTAATCTACCAACACTCTCCCTGATCAAACCCACCAAACAAAAAAAAAAGAAAGGACCCTACTGTAAAACAAACTAATGGTCTGGGACCCATAAACAAAACAAACTATACAACAAAAGGAGAAAAACAAGATAAAGCAAAAAAATAAAAAAAAAGACACCAAAAGACAATCTGGGTAAAAAAAAAGAAGACTAAAAAAAAATCAATCATTCAATTTGAAAGAAAGAATAAAAAGGAAAAAAAAGACAATCATAGAAACCTTTAGCCTTCTTTAGCTATAAGAAAGGAGAAAAAACCCAGAAGAATTACCCATTCAGAATGACAAAAATTACTGAACCTACAGTACTGAACAATACAGACATTGCCAACATACTGGCTGCTATGTCAGAGGAAAACCCCCCAAACCTATATCGCCACCAGAGATTGTAGCCCCAAAACATCTCTCACGCTCAGGTGAGAGCTGCTCTCTCCCAAAGGCAATCCACATGCATCCATGGGACCATAAGGTGTTCAAACCACCCAATACAATCTCTGTTTAATCTTAACCTTAACCTTAGGAGCTAATCTTACTCATAAACAACGGAGACATGCCCAAGGAATGGCGTGGCGCGCGCACCGTGTCCCACTTCCCACCCATCAAAGCCACCCACTTCTGGAAATTACCCTCCCATCAGCTCTGCCTGGAACTCTCTAGCTAGCTAGAGAGAGGATCATAATGGAACTAACAAACTGGACATTGGGGACTTGTAGACTTGTCAGTTTGGCAGTTTTGCAGATCATTTCGTGAAAAACTTGCAACACTTCTTTCAAACAGTGACTCCACACATTGATGACAGGAAGGCAAACCACACACAGGCCTACCTTGACACAAAGGTAGGCACACAAAACCAACTCAGGTATCAATGAAAAAAAACCCATCAGCTTAAATGCAAACCCATACATCACAAGATGGGTTGCAAACTGGCTAAGTGACAGAACCCACAGGGTCAGAGTTGCTACGCCAGGTCAGAAAGTCACAAGGTCTCTCCCACAGGCACAGGGCTTTTGGTCTGGGCCCCTCAACACAGGGTGCATCTACTCAGCAGTATTTGCAACACATAAGAAATATATGAGAGACAAAATTTGCAGATGACAGAAACCAGACGATAGTTGAGAAAATGATAACTGACACAGATATCCAGAAGAAAAATCTTATAACTGGGACAACTCAAAGCTAGAAGTATGAAAACAAGTTAAAATCAAACCACCATACCAATGCAAGACGGGAACCCTAGGTTACCCTAGCTGGGGAATAGGGGGCAAGCACAGAAGAGGCTTTCACTCTAAATGAGTTACGAAACTTTTGACCCCACCACATTTTGCCCTTAGTTAGGAGAGGTTTCTACATTGCCTCCACCTGGTCGCGAGAAGGGATTCACATCAAGATCAAAGAGAGGTCAAAGTACAATGTACCTCCTTCATCATCACCACCACGATGTGACCAGCATGTCCCATCTCGGAATATATCCTCCACGAAGGATGCAGTCACTAAACACCATCCCAAAAGTTCCTCACCAAAAATATAAAGGTTCCAGCAAAATTACCGTCTGCTGCCCGACCAAGGTGCCTGACTCACAAGGCCACTCCCAGGCCACTTCAGAGACATGACTCCAATTATATACACCCATCCTCCCCAGACTTGATGAACATGACGTCACAACCTGAACAGACTACCTCAGAACTACAAGATCAAGAAGATTAAACACGGACACGACTATTAATAGGTGGAGGTGAAAAACAGGGATATCACCCAAAGACTTCTATGCTGTGTGCTGTTAAATCCCGGTACATAGATGGCAGGCAGATCGCGGAGAGAAAGAGAAATCATGACCATTGATCTAAGACGACCCCCCAGGGATTATCTCAGTGCCATCTCTTGACAGCAAAGCAGCAAGATGCAAAATAAATATCCCAACCAAAGGGGATAATTATAATGGGCCTTCAGTAGATAGGCTTATAAATGCCCCTAGGGCTATGAACATGCAGACTCCGCACAGAAGGCACTCCAGCCAAGACTCAAACCGGAGAACCTCTTGCTGTGAGGTGACATTGCTGCTGCTGCACCATTGCACCAAAATATCACTTAAGACATAGGTCCACATATATTAATAAAAAAGAAAAAGATATATTAACATTTTTATTAGCATACATTATACAAAACTGCGGTGGTGGTGCTGCGGTAGCATTGTCACCTCACAGTACGACGTTGTAGTGTTCGATTCTCAGCTTGAGCGTCTTCTGTGTGGAGACATGAGTGAATGGGCGTACCTTCGTTGAAGGTTATACGTCAGGACTGGCAACTCGGCACGTAAAAAGCCACTGCCAATCATTAGCAGATCGGAGTTTTGCTGTGGTGACCCCTAACTAGGAAAAAGCCGAAAGACACAGCATTAACATACATTATACATTTGTTTTCTTTCTTTACAAAAACTCTAATTAAGCTAACATTACATAAATCGCTCAATTCCTGCCTTGTCTTTAATCTCACTCTTCCTCCTGAACAATATTGAACATTATTTTGTATATATTGTTCCTACAAATTCCATTTATTTCTATGTAAGTTGCTTCTTCCCTCTTCTAAAGATCAAATTTCTAGTTCTTTTATCTCTTTTACAATATTCAGTACTTCAAATACAGTCGGTTTAGATTTCCATTTACATTTTCTGGAATTGTTTTTTTTTTTTTGGCAGCCAATAAAATTAAACTTAATTAGGCCTTTCAGATCCTGTTCATAGCTTAAAAGAACCATTTTCTTTGTTACAGCCATTTTGGCACCTGATATTTCTGACAGATTAGCAGTTTTGATGGCTTGAGAGAGAAGGGAATCTGAGATGCATTGCCTGTTCTTTAAACAGAAAGCTGTCAGGGCAGCTTATCTTCAGGCAGAGGTGAATCTGGCCATCTCTTTAAGACAAGGAAGGAACTTAGAGGGGTCTTCGGGGACTTCTATTCCTCTTTTTATAGCCCAGTCTAAACTGATGCTGTAAATGGATGGGAATTTGCCACAGCACAAGCTTGCATGTTAACTAATGGGGAATACTGACTGTTTATTTAAATCTGTTCTACCTTTAGAAATAATTTATGCGATCATCCACATAAAATCTGTCAAAGGTCCTAGCATCAATGTTTTTCCCAAAGAGTTTATAAACAAGCAGGCCGTGATATAGTTTGTGTTCTAAATAAAGTTTTTGTTTCCTAGGAGCCCATAACATATACAGCAGTGTATTATAATCAAAGTATCTTAATGAAAATTCCTAAATACAAAAAAAAACAAAGCCTTCCTTGGGAGATTTCTTTCCTATATCTCTTATTGATACTGACCTTAAGATATTTGCTAAGATCATCTCATACTGAATCTGAATTTTAAGGGTCAAGCAGATTTTGTTAAAGATAGAGCGAGAGTGGACAACTGGGCAAAACTTTCTTTGTTCCTACAAAGATTTGGATGCTCCCAGGAAAGGGTGAGTATTGTCCTTTTTGATATTAAAAAGCTTTTGATCTGGATGCCATTGATTTTCTTCTTGCAGTTCATCAGAGCAGGAAGGTGGGACTGCAGTTTATTCAATGGATTTGTCATCTTTAGCAAGAACCATTCTTTAGCATCCTGGTAAATAAAGACTTGTCAGTCTTACCAAACTTACCAGCTGGCAGAGGTATAAGACAGGGTTGTGCTTTCTGACCAAGCCTTTTGTTCTTAGTCATGGAAGAGTTAGCTTAAGTGATGATCATACTCAAATCACAGTCTTCCATTTATAGATCTTCTCAGGCTTTTTGTGATGTTTGCTGATGACTGTATCCACTTGAGCTCTAACCTACCCCCGAGGTTTGATAAAGTCTTAGTAATTTGTAGCCCTTTCGGTAATTGTCAGGCTTTCAATATAACTGCAATGAATCTGTAATTATATGGTGTTGTGTCCAAGACAGCAATTCTATCCCATCAATGCAGAATGATAAATATCTTGGCTCAACAGTTAGGACTGCTTTGAGTGATACAATTGAATTTAATACGCTGGAGCTCTTGGAAAAGATTTTTCAATTCATACCTAAGACCTGTAATTTCCAGACTATGTTGGAGAAAGACTATATTGAACTATATCAGTCCAGACTGTGACACTTGCACATGCTGTCCATCTGATATATATGATTAACAACCTTCCAGTTCCCCTGTGTCACCCCATTTTGACTTGAATTCAAAACAATATTGATGGGCCTATATTGGGTGGCAAAGTGTGGAAAGTGGCAACACCTATTGTTTATCTACCAAAATTCCTTGGAGGAGTTAGTATACCTCATCTAGCAACTTATGTCATTGCCACTCAGATCAGTGTATTTCTTAGTAAAGTAGAAAGGGGTAAAATGAGAATCCAAATTCAGATGATCTTACAAGTGATAACCTCTTCGGGATGCCTCAAAAATGGATATGATAACTGTTCTGAGAATGTACAGGACTTAGTGGGTTTAATTGGGGTCATAGTTCCACAGATATTATTTGGCATCATCCCGTAATACAGAAAACATCACTCGATAAATAAGTGGGGTTTAGAGTGGGTCCAGATCTTTGAAAGCACATCACCCCCCCATTCTTGTAGAGTTTGGCTGATCTTACATTGTCATTCCAAGTAGAGCCAGCTGAATGGTTTACATACTGGCAGATAGGGCAGATATGGACTAGGAGGACTGCCTCCTCTGAAATGGGCAGGAGAGTTCTCCCGTGAAGAAAATAGACAAAGGCTAGTACAGTTAGGATTGGGCTAATTTATAGGGATTTGTGGAGTGCTAAAGCAGTGGCTCTGAGACATCTGATCCAGAGATGCTGGACAATGCAACAGCACACTGACATGACCTCCCAGGAATAAGAACAAGCTTGGAATGGCTTAAGAAAGAGGGGTAGATGGCCTAAACAGCTACATGAGTAACTCTCTGTTAGGCAGATGGCACTGTATTCTATAAAGGCAGGTAAGGATGTCCCAATGGAAGACAGACAGGAAATTCTGGATCTATGATATTAGACCAAGAGCTATAGCCCTTCATAAGTCTCAACTTGAGATATCCTTGTTTTTGGCTAATGTGGTTAAACTTCTTAGGACTAAACTTTGAAAGCAAAGGATGTTCCTACTCTTGGGTATCTGTGTAATCTTCTTCATCAACACTTAAGTTATATTATGTATTCCTTTGAAAGTGGAGATACCTTATGCAATCTTCTTCTGCAGTGGAAACATTTTTTTGGGTAGCTATAAGTGACTAGTATGGTAATTTTACCTACCTAGAGATGTTAATTCTGCTATTATTAAGTGTTCTCTTTCATATGTTGGACTATTTAAATAGTGTGTGCAGTTTTGATTAGTACTAATGTGTTAGTCAACTAGTTGCTCTGACTGTTTTTTTCTATGACTTGTTTGTAATATTTATATATATATATATATATGTGTGTGTGTGTGTGTGTGTGTGTGTGTGTGTGTGTGTGTGTGTGTGTGTTGAAAATTCAATAAAGTTCACTTTGAAATAAATAGCATACAACTTTACAATCCCTGCCTCTTGTATTCTGTCCATTCTGTTTATTATGTCTGTTTCCTGGCTTAGTGTCTTCAGTTGTAATTTTTGAGTTTGATAAAAAACTACTTCGATATTCTCTAGAAATTCTTTCACTAATTCCACTGATTCTTATTTTTCTCTTCTCCATCTATTTTCTTGCTTATCCAGCTTTTTTATTTTTTTAATTTAATGGTAGGTCATCTAGATTTTGTGTTTATCTCTGCAATTTTTGTAGAGTTTCTTGTGGCTTCTCAGTTTTCCACTGCTTAATTTCTATTGTTTCTCTTAGGAAAGCTACATCCTTTGAGATGGATCGATTTTCCTATATTTTCTTCCAGGTTTCCTTCTTTTAGTTGATCCATTGCTGTCTTTTCTCTTGGAGACTGTCTGCTTTCCTTATTTTCCTTTAATGTCCATTTTTTTCTTGATATTTTGTATTTTTATTCTCCAGGCCAGCCCAAAGCTGGCGATTAGGCACCAATGAAGTCCAGATATCCATGGCATTCCTAAATCAAATCTAGAACAATGCTTTACCATCTCTCACAAACTAAATGCTGAATGAGGCAAAGAAACAATTTTGTTCTTCCGTATTGGAGTAACCCACACATTCCTTCAAACTAATAGCTCCCTAACTTTCGCCTGCATTGAAAAGACTCGTGCACATACAGCACTGGCACCTAACTTCTCATCGATTCTACTTATTTGCATTTATTTATTTTGTTTATTAACATTTGTTGATTGAGAATGCCCAAGTGGACTGATATCATTTTAACATGAACCTTAGGAAGAAAAGCTCCAAAATTCAACAATACAAAGATAAAAGAAAAACAACCCGCACCTCAGTTTTAAACACAATATACACTAGTTTATAGCTTCATAAGACAGTAAGGAAAGATATCAGGATTAATGACAGATTCATGTTAATCAGACTCCAGTGTTAGGTTAGGGCAGCATTTATAATCTCATCCTTTGCCTCACAGCTGGGTTGTGATTGCAAGGAAAATAACGCATTCAGGCAGTAGTTTCACAACTTACTAGATAAAGCAGGGCAACATGAGCTGGTTTTGATGATGGGTACCTAAGTTCACATATCATTACAAACTGAATAGGATATGAGGACTGCTTGGGTCCACATGGGTGGGGCAAAAAGAATAAAGAAGGAGAGGGCATTCTAAACTTCTGTCTCGCAAATAGATTTTTGGTGGCCAACACATGGTTCAGCAAAAGAGACAGTCACAGGATCACATACGTGAGTGGCCAATATGTAACTCAGGTAGACTTCCTCCTGGTAAGGAAAGGACATTGAGCTAGAATCACTGATTGCAAAGTCATCTCCAATGAAACAGCACGCAGCATAAACCACTTGTTGCTACTTTCATGCAAGCAATGGTCAGATAAGGCTCTAAGGTCTAGAGAGTCCAGGCTGAAGACCTAGAACTTGATAGGAGAGACAGCACAAGAGTTCAATGAAATACTCAAGGCTCTTGCACCTTAGGAAGAGGAGTAAATAAGTACAGCTGAGGAAGAATGGTAACTCCCCAGAACAGTATGTATAAGGATTATGTGTCCTGGCCAGGTACTGAATTAAGGTACACAAGGAAAGCTGGTGGTTGATTGCAGAATTGCAGAAAGTCATCAAAAGAAAGAATGAGTGCAGGAAAAACAGAGACATAGAAAAGATGGACCAGACTATGAATGAATATTAGCTGGCTAACAAACAGGCTAAGAGAGCTGTTGCAATAGCTGAGAATAAGGCATCGGAGGCACTCTACTAGCTCCTGCAAAGTAGCTCAGGAGATGGCAAAAAGAAATTCTGTCAAGTTGCAAGGCAAAAACAGAAAGATAAAGAAGATAGTCATCATACACACTTCATAAGGGATGCCAGCAACAACTTAATCACCAGTCTACAGGACATCAAAGGTAGATAGGTGTAATTCCAGCAGCTTCTAAATGAAGAAAAACTTACAGATCTTGTACTGCCCAAAATGCAACCTACTATATATATATATATATATATATATATATATATATATATTGTTTCACTTCATAATCTCAAAATGCTGAAAGCTTGAATTTCAGCATTTTGAGGCCATAAAGCCGAAACTGTACAAAACTGAAACTTCACAAACCCGAAACCATAAACCCGAACACACAGCATACACCACACCACACACAAACCACAACACCCACACCACAAAACAAATAAACACAAAAAAAACCCACCAAACACACGAATACCTACACTACACAAAGGCAAGGGGGCAAGCCCACCTGCACCCCCCCACTTATATATACTAACTCTGAGATTGCACAAACAGTAACAGATAGAACATTCACAATCAGACATTCCGCTGTCCCTCACACCCCCCCCACACACACACACACAAACACACACACACACACACACACACACACACACACACACACACACACACACACACACACACAAGCACACATTACACATACGCAGACACCAACACAACCAACAATTACACACTCATACGTTAACCTACCTACCCTAACCCACACATACAACTAAAGAATAATCTAACACACATGCAAACTCCCACCCAAAACCCTTAAAAAACAGTCACTTACCTTACACTCCATGCAAATCCATGCACCACATCAAACTACATCCAACGTAAACACCACATGTCACGTAACATAAAGCCATAACCGTGAATTTGAGATATTCAAAATCGCGATTATGCACTTTCTACATTTTAAAATTTGGCTTTATAGTCTCGAAATGCTGAAATTTCAGATTTCAGCATTTTGAGATTATAAAGTGAAGCCCTATACACACACACACACACACACACACACACACACACACACACACACACACACACACACACACACACACACACACACACACACACACATAATATATGTAAATACTGTTATACTGTTATCTAAAATTTATTGTATCTATTACTATTTTGCAATAAAGGTTGACAACATAACAAGAAAATGCTTTGGTGCTTTTGAACAAAGATGGCATTGTACATTTTATTATAATTAATAAAAAGAATATAAAAAACTGTGATCCTTGTGCAAATGCTGTGGCAAACTGTGTGCTCTGAAAGGCTTGATACCTATTGTAACCTGCTGCTGCATTACTAAGGAAAGGAAAGGCAGGTGTTATAACTGTAATGAGAATGGCATCTACAGGTGTTCCTATTAGTATGTAAGTTACCATTTAAAGGTGTCGTGCTAAAAAGTCTGTGAGTTTATACACTGATATTCCACTGTAGAGATGAAAAAGTTATGAATGTGTCAGGAATGGCTCTGCTGTTAGAACTGCTGTTCAGCATATCTGTGACTGCCGACTGATACATGAGGTCAGTCAGCAAGTCTGCATGCTGCGTGTTTTCATTGTTTAGTGTTTGTGAATGGAGCTTGGAGGTATAGGAACAACCATATAGTTAAAGTACCATAACTGAGCATACTCTGCAGATCAGACCATGGTGCATTTCAGCAGGCGGTATACTGCTACTGATTTCAGCGACTGCCTGTATGTGCCTTGATAGCTAAGGTTGTCTGCAAGAAAAGCAGTGTGAATATGCTTGTTAGTAGTTTGTTGCTCTGTGTGATGGGGGGATGGTGTTGTAATCTGAGTTCGGAATGCATGTAGATGTTCCATATAATCAGGTGTGCAGGTCTGCCAGACTAGTATATTTAGATGTTGGCATGACCATCATACAGGCTGTATAGTGTACTGCTGTTTGCATCATATGAAAGGCAATGTTTACTCCTATATTCACATAGTGTATTCTTTCTATACACAGCCAGCCTCATGTCTGACAAATGAAAGGTGTGCAAATAGAAGTTGTCCCATGTGGAGAATGTAATCTTGTTGCAGGTCCTCCATCTCTATTGCCGACAAAAGTTCAGCTAAGAAAATACAGACAAGGCCTACAGTGATCATACATGGCAGGGTACTGTTGGAGGCCAAGAACAAAATTCTGAATGGCACAGATACAGAATAGACACAGGGCTATTGATATGATTAGAGGTGCACAAATGCATGCTACCCACATTGCATAAGATTGAATGAGATGGAGGAATTTCTTGGTATTCTGCATGGGAGATCAAACTTGTCTCTCTTTCGCACACAATGGTGTGTTGGACTTAACTGCTGAGCTGCAGCATATCCCATGAGTCTCCACTGGGGAAGTCACTGGTATGTTTCAGCACTGTGTTGGGAAGAGTTTACGTCTGACCTGTGTAGTGTAGTGCATGTTGGTGAAGTTGTGTTTTCCTATTATGCAGGAATATTAGGGCTGCAAGCAACAGAGTCACATTCTCGTGTCTGTTTCACGACTTATACTATTTAATGTTCCTATTATTTCTGAAGTGGGAATAAAGTAGAGGTAATGGGTAATACTTATACTAGGTATTGGGCTAAGACATCTTCCCAGGTGATGTACTACCTGGCTTTGCCACCATGGATATTCCACTGCCTGATATTGGAGATGAGTCTGACTCTGACTATGATGGTGGTGAACAGCTGCTACAGTCAGGGACCACACTGTCAGTGCTGGATACATGGAATGTGCAGAACAGATCCCCTAAGTAGTAGGCATGGCCTCTATGCCTATGGAAATCACACAAGATAAACAAAGTCCCCCCAGTGGGCAAGCTGCCATTAACAGACCTAGTTAGCAAATTGTGTCACTCCAGCACCCCAGGCACCACTGTCTATTGCAAACTCCACTGGGTATGTGAATGACATCGTGGGTTGGCATACTTGTGGTTTTTAGATGCAATCAGTGCTAGCCTCTCCCTAGAACTAGCTGTCTTAATGTTTGTGACCATCAACTGTGCATTGTTATTGCAGAGCCTCAGGATAACAATACCTTTAATTTTGCAGAAATGGTATGTGTACTGTAGGGTATGCAGAATGAGCTATATATAGTATGTTCCATCAGCTGTTGGCAAAAGTCAAGCCATCACTTACTCTCAAGACACAGGGCAGGCATACATCACATAACAAGTCCAGCTCTGTCTAAAGTGCTCATGGTTATCATCAATGTATGAGGCCTAGGAAAAAGTCACAGTCTCACCACTTCCACAGCAACATCTAAAATAGAGCAGGATATGTTCATGATAGGACATTTATGAGGATATGACGCTTGTGACAGTGTCATATCCTGCTGAAAGTATTGCTTATGGTTATGCAGCAGACTTGTTTGCAGCCAAGACCTTGTTACTACCTGTGAAACTCCAAGGAGAGACAGCCCCCATGGACAGGGACATTCACCTGTGTACTATGGATGCCCTGAGCCTGTTTATAAAATCCACTCACAGTGCTGTAGCATCTGCTTTGACTCCGCCCTAGCATACTAACAACCTATCCACCACACACACACACACACACACACACACACACACACACACACACACACACACACACACACACACACACACACACAAACAGTGGCCCCACCCAGAGTATTTTTATAATAGTACCTTCCATTCTCCACTCTGACATCAAACCATATAAAGTTATTTTCAGTTAAAGCAGCATGAACACATTTCCCGTAGAAGACACTGCACACTAGAGTTCCTGTCTGCACTAGTGCAAATGATGATAACCATGCCAGGACTTTTGTACTTTGTTACTTGGTTATTTATGCTAGAAGGACAGTGTGGCCAAGCTGTGCATGGTTAAGCACAATATGCTTATAGGTTTGCAGGCATCACTTGTGTTATTTATGCTTTACTATAGGACAAATCTTTGCATCAGTGACTGTATCTATGACAGTGCTGTTGCATCCCTCTTCTCCCTTCACTGCACATGGTCATTCTCTGCTGCTTTCTCCTCCATTAACTAAATCTGGCTCAACCTCCGCCATATGTTATGGTGGCAGGTTCTGTTCCTGTGTAAGTCCTACTAGCTTTAACTGTTTTCTCAATATTATGTTGTGTAACATTGCGCATACTGAGAATATCTTAGCCCATGTACCAGTGTCATTGTGCAGGGCCCCAGCAGATACATTCAGACAGTGAAAGCATGCCTTTGCAAGTCAATCTCATACTCAGTGATAATCTGGGTATGTCACAGGACATAGTTGTATCCAATGTCTGATATGCTATGTGGATTTATAATAATTATCATCAAACATGGCATCACCAATAAGATGTCTCTGGAGAAAGCCACACTTCACAAATTGTTGATAAAAGTTACGTGCATGCTTATGTGGGTGTCATGGGGTCTCCCTCTTAGAGACATTTCATGGGCATATATAGAAGATGCACAAGCATCCCAAATATGCCCACATCCATGGTAACTGCATCTCCCAAAAGTCACACAGGTAGCAACCTACCCTTGACTAGAGTTATATTTTCTGCATAACTGTGGGTTACATCCTTTTCCACAAATAGCACTACAGTGAGTACTAAGTTTTGGGGATTCCTTCTCCTATTCATACACATCTGGATGATGCTCTGTGGCTGGTGGTGGCATTTGTGCATGACCGAGACCTAGGCATTCCAAATCTGCAACAGCCACCTTTTTGACAGCCAGAGATGAAGTGGCTATGGGACACATGCCTGGGACTTGTCTTGGAAGTGGTGATGTCCTGCATTGCACCAGTAGGTGATGGAACAGGTCAATAATTTCCCACATACATGATATTCACACCAACATATCATCAAGCACACCCATACATCATCAAGCACACCCTCTTGTATACATAGTAACTCTACAAAGACTGAGGTGTTGCTAGCCTGTGTCTCTACAATGTCCCTGCAAATCTGCTGGGTTGTAAACATTGACATAGGTAGCTCTTAGGGAACATAGTATCTATGGCATCTACAACCACCAGTACACATACATACATGGTCATCCCCATGCTATATGGAGCTTGTAGCAGATATTAAGGGTTGAGCCACAGGAGGGAGACACACTTCCCAGACTCCATGTATCAGTACCAACCTGTCATTAATTTGGGGTCTGTGCATCTTGGGTTGTATCCAAAAGCACCAAGGCTGAGTCCATAACCTTTCTAAGGGATTTGGTTTTCACACTTCCTGTGTCAAGCACTGGCACTAAACTGCCAGAATGTGCCAGATACTCATTGCTATCATTGTTAGTGTTGGACTCCTCCTTAACATCAGGTAATGGTAGTGGAGATATATAGGAAATTGTTTGTGAAGAAAGTTAAGTATAATACCCACTGGAAGCATAACCCATCACATCTACATTATTCATAGGTTCATAGGTTAGTACTAGGCTAACTGCCCTTGCCAGCCATTTTAAGCCTAGCCAATTATCCCTTGTGACACTCAAACCCTGCACCTTGTGTCTGCAAGGCAAACACCTTAACCATTAGGCCACCCTCCCAACCCCCTAGTGAAGAATTAATAGACATAGTGTATAGTGTCAGCAATGGAAAAGATAGCTTTACTTTGTGCAGGTGCCATTATAACTTGCATGCTCAACATGCCTATATAACAGGAAGCAGACTAATTAGGTGCAATGAACAGCAATAAAGAGATCAGACAAAATGATATGTGTCTTAACAGAACAATCGCAAAACATACTTCGGACATCCCCAAAGGATACTCTCTAAGGAAACTGCAGTTCAATGCTAATGCAATGTCTGTGTGGGAATGTGATGTGTCTGAACCAGCATGCAAACTAGCTAGGAACTTCACTGCCTCCATCAATGGTGGTTTTACTGATGGACCACCTACCATTGCCCTACCTTACTGATGGACAACCTACCTACCATTGCCCTACCCCCACCAGTGCAAGGTAGACAAAATGATTTTCAATGTCACACACCATGTCGGTGACCATGCATCTTATTTGCTCATAGTCCTGGTCACTGACAGCATTTATATCTACTATTACATCCTGCCTGGCATGGTCACAGTGGAGCCAGTAGGCATTTTCCTGAATGAGGAGCTGACAGACGTGAAGATGTAGGACCTGCAACAAGATAGCATTCATATCTCTTTCATGCTGTACCTTTGCTTGGAATGTTGCTGTGTAGATAAAGGATGTACTGTGTGAGTATACCACTAAGGAGTGCTTCTCAAATTCCACTATCTGTAATGTATCACACCTCCTGTCTCTCAGTTATGCTAATATGTACACTTGACAATCTGCTTTTCTTCCAGACTCTAATATGCAACACAGAAACAGACCAGTCCCCTAACTCAAGCTCTTTCCAGCCATCAATAAACCACCCTCATACAGTTTCATCATTAATATACAGTGCAGCAGTAGAAGTCACACAGATAACAGCCAGTTATACACCCAAGACCCTCTCTGTGTCATCATTCATAGCTACGTAAGCACAAAATGGACATCACCTGAAGTTATAGCCAATCATTGTCTGTCGGCAGGCAACCTGACCTGGCATGTTTTCCATGTTAATCTAGTTAAGTAGGGATGAATTATTGTGCCTGGCTGAACAGCAGGAAATCCCTTCTAGAACCATCCAGTGTACCAAATTAAACACTTATCAAGTGTGTTGATACCTAATGAGTACAGAGGCTGAGCATTTTACCACTGAATGTTCAGTAGTTTTCTGAATGCTAGCCAGTAGTCAGAATACAACAGCAGAACCCACCCAAATATATTTGCAAGTTATTGCTAGTATCATTTCTATGTGTCCAACCATATCCAAGCCTGTGCTGGCCTGCCACCATTAAGTGCTGCCCCTTTTAAATGTTGCCTTACACCATTCCTGTTGAGTCGGCCTCTGTTTACATTTCTCAGTAGTTGTTCAAAACCTTATTGCTTAGCACAGCAAGTGCTTTTTAATTTAACCACTGCAGCAGAAGAATCATAAGAAAAGTGTTACACTTACGTTCAGAAAATAATACTGTTGCTTCTTTCACTCTCAGTTGGTTCATTTACAAAATATGTGCTGTGTAATCAGTCCTTCATGCCCTTTTCTGTAGTGCAATGACCCACTAGCCAGCTGCTGGTACTTTTATCCTGCAGATTTGAGCCTCTGGGCATGATTACACAGATGAGGGTTTGACTCACAAATGCTCCTGAATTGCTCATTATTCACATCATGGCTGGAGCAGACCCTTGTGTACAGGCTTATGCAGCATTGTGCAGCCACTTGAGCACATTTTGTGTGCACTGAGCATACACAGAGAGACTGATGACAGTAAAAGATTTGCTGCACTTTATGTCGAAAGGCAGAAGACTATGGAAGCACTATAGAGCCCTAAAAATGAAATGTTTCACAGCATGGTATACAGCACAGCATTTTCTGCCATATCTCACATATTGTATTCCTAATTCCTATTTACTGCATAGCTACACTGGCACCCTGCCCCTGGTCACGCTGTAAAGTTGCCCTATGTAACATGTCAGTTCTCTGAATGTAGAATGAGCATGACCAGAAGATGCCAGTCATTATTCCCTGGTATGAGACCTAAAGTATAGCCATGGTTTCCCATGGTACTGTTTCAGGCAGGGCACCCTAGTGGAGCTCTCAAGAATTGAATATCTTATTTTATTTGCTGCACAAAAGTCACCATGAGAGCCTGCTTGGGGTCTCCTCGGAGCTTCCCCAGTATAAGGAAAATGCCTGGGGCTGTCTTGGTAAGGCTGTTACTGATGCAATAGGCATACTTCATTATGACACGCAGTGAAGGCACCACTACAGTGGCCTACAGAGGTATCATCCAGACTTTCTTAGCCAATGGACAGAAAAGGATGGAGTTAGAGCATTTGACATGTGCTGTGAGGATGATGACCATCTTTTGAAACACATTTTCACAATTCTACCAACTTGGACTGCACAAGTGTTTCAATATTTTTATCCATTGACCTGGAGACTACTTCAGAGAATGGTTTCTTCTACATGAAGAAGATGTCAAATCTTTCCAGTCACAAGGGTGAGTATATTTGTCGATTATCATATACTTAGATGTGTAGTTATACCTTCCTCATTAGTTTTCATCAACAAACTGGTGCATCACCAAGTCAGTGCTAACTTTGATTTCTATCACATTAGGATATTAATGCTGGGAAATGATACCCCTTTAGAAACATAGCTGCACCACCTGTTAATGCAGATCTCAACAGACCAAAACCAAGTAAATGCATGAGAGTTAAGCAAATAATCTATCATTTTTTTGTACTGTACAAACAAAAAAAAAAGACCTGATAAAGTTTCTGGACAAAGATACTTATCTTAAGATAAAGCCTAATTATATAAGAAGAATGGGAAGTCTGAGACTTATCTTGATTTTTGAGATCAAGTTTAGCCCCAAATTGGAGATGCACCCTTTTGTTGATATTTATGGTTAATCCTGCTTATCAACATCATTATCAAGTATAGTAAGGGAGGTATATGTATAGAGGGGGTACCTGTCATGAACCCCTTCTTCATGTTTCCTTATTAGTTTTGAGATATGTAGACCTTACAGTAATACATACATATCACAAGAGTTACCTATAGGAAATGTTGCAGCCTTTATCTTTCTTGCCCATCTGATGTTTTTAGGCAGTATATGACACTAAAGTGGTCAGGTAATATGTGCTGTGACCGACTGGATGTAAGGCTTGGCTGGTATGTCAGGGTAATATTATGTGATGCTAATAGTCATTGTAACATATTTCCACATAGTTACACTTCTGTTGTACATCATAGATATGCTACAGGAAGTACAATGGACAATCATATAGGCAGTGCTTTTATTGTACCCTTTATTATTTCATCTGATTAGTATATATAAATAGCAGTTGTCAGCATACATCTCTAGATTGCCAATGCTTACCTATGCATCTCACCTGTGCTATTATTGAAATTGGTATTTTAGGATATTGTAGCATATTACCACGTTTGTCTGATAATACTATTGTAGTTCAATTTTTACTTGAATTTCTCTCCCCTCTCTAGTTGCTACTATCATTGTTTTTAATGAGTTTCTTTCTGTGTTGTATTGTTTCCCTCCTTTTAGTTTGCATTTCTATAGAGAATTTGCCACAGCAGTGCCTCTGCTCTAGCGCATTCTACCAGCTCCCACCAGGTTACATTTCCAATAACATGACAGCCTGTATATCCTGCCCACCTCTGCATTACCTTTCCAGGGGGAAGGTGATTGGCTTTCCTCCCCCTGCCCCTGGTGGGGATTCAATATCTGGAAATACCATTGTTCCTGGTACAGTCTACAATGGGTGATAGTGGTGTCACCCACAGGCAGCTAGCAGAGGTGGTAGGGAAGTTGGTGAACTGTTGCATTGATGCATAGCACCTGATAGACTTCCTAAAAACACTCTTCTTGTAACTAGTAGAGTTGTGTACCATCATGATACTGACAGCTCCATCTGAGGTAGGACCTGGTGGTGATGGAGTCCAAGGCAATGTGTAAAATCCGACTGTCTATGACATTTGTAGGACAGTACTGGGGACCATACTAACCGATCCCGAGTCATGGTGTTTTCCTCCCTTTTCTGTCATTGCCCATCCTTACCCATTATACAGTCCTTCCCATCATCTTCTTCCCTTTATTGGTCTTCTGTCACAATCTCCAATTTCATTGAGTGTCTCACCATCTCCCCCTGTCATTCTGTTTGTGTTATGTGTTTGTGCACTTGATCCTGCTAACTAACCTCATCCTCAGATCATACCTTCACCTCCCAATACATCCTCACCTGTACACAAAAAACTTGTATCCTTCCATTCCCTCCCACATCGTATTCATTCCTTGCCCATTTCCCATATGCATTTCTTTATGCTTGCATTCTTTTTCCTGTATCCCTATACTCCCATTTCCACCCTTTGATCTTGTCCAAAAATAGATTTAAATGTATGTAGTAAGTAGTTTAAGGCTGACAGCTAGTGTTCCCTTCTTGCTGCTTTTGTGTTTGTGTGTGTGTGTGTGTGTGTGTGTGTGTGTGTGTGTGTGTGTGTGTGTGTGTGTGTGTTTGTGTGTGTGACTGAGGCATGTACACATGTTTAGTTAGGCAGTTGTACTCGTCACATTACACAGCCACCAGACATCTCTCCCTCACCGCAGGCTTTGCTTAGTCCATTGGGGAATTATTAATTAGTTGTTCTTTCCTAATTAGTTTCCGCTTGAGCCCTACATTTTTACTTGCTACTCATTCATGAACTCAGAGTTATGCTGAGCTCAGAAGATATACAGTGGCTAGTTTACCACCATTGTGGTGAGCAACTTTCTGAATCCCAGGTTCTGTTCAATAATTCTGAGACTATAGACCTTAAACAATTACTTCCTTGCCTGGAATCTAAACAGAATTTTTGCTTTTGGAATGAGACATTACACTATATGAAAATGGTGAGAACAAATGAGAACCTGGGTCGTTAGAGGTCCCACTGAGAACTTTGGGGTTCTTCTTTCTCTAGAAGAACTATTTTGCAGTATGAGCTATTTTTTCATAATACAACAGTTACACTTACATGAAGCCAGTGCTTGATATTTGAACTTGAATGAACTGTTTCCTATTGCTTTTTAAACCCTTTTTCTTTTATTGAGCATGCTAGGACCCCCCCCCCCCACTTAGTTCTGGCAGCCATCCCCAATGCTCCAAATCTATGATTGGGTTCACTGGTCACTCCAATCTCACCCTATACTTATACTGATTTTACAACCTGGGACAGTGTGGAACTTATGGGTGTCCTGGTGGGAGGGGGCTATCTGATATATTTTTTTGTTACTTAAGTCTGTCTTTAGTGCCACCCCCCCTCCAGCTACATGGTTACATCATGGGGAGGATGAGCAGTGGAATTTGCAACCTTTGCCTCACCTTCTCGAAAGCTCAGCCAGGTTTCCAGCCTCCCTTGCCCAATACCCAGCCTTCACCAGGGATGCCATTGGGAACATCTATGCAGCTGCCCTCCCCTTGCCCTGGGATGGACACACCCTCATCTATCCCTGCTGTTCTGTCAGGTGACCTAGCCAATAATCTAACATGGGTCAACTTACATGTAGTCAGGACTTTATCCCTCTAAGCTAGCAGGAAGGCATATTATTTTGTAATTATTTCTGAATGGCATGTATGATATTCTCTTACAATACATTTTCTTTTTCTGTGAGTTAATTGTAATGCATAAGAGATTCTAACCAGGAAGTATGATGCCAGCTCAAGACAACATAAGTTGAAGTCACCTTGACCTCAGAACTTTGAATAATATCTGCATTGATCAGTTATTAACTTTGCAAAATATATACAGCACTGCAGGCATTTAGGATGATCATTTGTACCCTATAATAAAATGAAAGGAGTATCATAATGAAGGCTTTGTTAGAAATTAATGAAAAGTATATGCACGTAGGAGCAAAACAATGAAGGGGCAAATAGAACTAATGCCCAAGAAAAAAGTCCACCAACATAAATCCAATCTTCCAAATAACTGATGAAAAAGATATTGTCTTCCAAATAGCTGGTAAAAAGATTTTATTGACGTAGGTAAGCGCTTTCGCTTGATTAAGCTTCTTCAGACCTTTACATTAAAAATATATTCCTGACAACATATATACTGAAAAAGGCGCCAAAACCAGATATATAGAAAACGCCCATCTAATTAATTATGAACGCATTACAAACATCTGTTATCAGAAGTTAAAAACAACCTTAAATTCATATTTATACTGTGATGCCACAAATTTTAAAAACACATTCTCATCATAGTAATTAAATATATATTACCTGCAATAATATTAGAAACTATATATACTGCTAAATGCATATTCTTAAACAGTCAAAAAATGCTTATGCATATCAAAACTTTATAAGTGCAGATTATGCATAAAAATTGATACATACACATATTAAAACATTAATTAAATTGTGTTATAAAAAATATATATATCTAAAGATGCTTTCTAAGCAATTAAAAATCTCCCTAACATTCACCAGCTAATAGTTGGCCATCGTCGAAAAGGACTATAAAAATCTATATAGGATGTTGGAAACATTCAAGAAGTAGACATATAAAACTTTACATGAAACATAACTGCATTCTTATTTGTGTTTCAAACTTCTCTGTTTTAATAGGGGTCTCAAAGGTACTTTGCCATTCAGTCCTGGCAACCTATCGGCTCTAAGTTTAATTATCCACTGTGTTTCTCTGGCTTCAGTAAAGTTAATAATGTCACCTCTTCTGTGTGTGGTATTTATTTCTTCTAAAATCCTGAATACAAAAGAGTGATTTATATCAGTGTCATGTACATGTTTTGCCAAGGCATTCTTGATATTAGCTGTCCTAATGTAGTATGTGTGTTCCCGAATCCTGTCCCTAAGACAGCGATTCGTTTTGCCCACATAGAATGCCGGACAAAGCCTGCAGGATGCTAAATAAACCACATTTTTCGTCATACAATTACCATGAGCTTTCATACTAAACTGATGATGCAACAGGCATACTTCATTATGACACGCAGTGAAGGCACCACTACAGTGGCCTGCAGAGGTATCATCCAGACTTTCTTAGCCAATGGACAGAAAAGGATGGAGTTAGAGCATATGAGATGTGCTGTGAGGATGATGACCATTTTTTGAAACACATTTTCACAATTCTACCAACTTGGACTGCACAACAATTGTTTCAATATTTTTATCCATTGACCTGGAGACTACTTCAGAGAATGGTTTCTTCTACATGAAGAAGATGTCAAATCTTTCCAGGCACAAGTGTGAGTATATTTGTCGATTATCATATACTTAGATGTGTAGTTATACCTATCTCATTAGTTTTCATCAGCAAATTGGTGCATCACCAAGTCAGTGCTAACTTTGATTTCTATCACATTAGGATATTAATGTTGGGAAATTATACCCTTTTAGAAACATAGCTGCACCACCTGTTAATGCAGATCTCAACAGACCAAAACCAAGTAAATGCATGAGAGTTAAGCAAATAATCTATCATTTTTTGTACTGTACAAACAGAAAAAAAAGACCTGATAAAGTTTCTGGACAAAGATGCTTATCTTAAGATAAAGCCTAATTATATAAGAAGAATGGGAAGTCTGAGACTTATCTTGATTTTTGAGATCAAGTTTAGCCCCAAATTGGAGATGCACCCTTTTGTTGATATTTATGGTTAATCCTGCTTATCAACATCATTATCAAGTATAGTAAGGGAGGTATATGTATAGAGGGGGTACCTGTCATGAACCCCTTCTTCATGCTTCCTTATTAGTTTTGAGATATGTTGACCTTGCAGTAATACATACATATCACAAGAGTTACCTATAGGAAATGTTGCAGCCTTTATCTTTCTTGCCCATCTGATGTTTTTAGGCAGTATATGACACTAAAGTGGTCAGGTAATATGTGCTGTGACCGACTGGACGTAAGGCTTGGCTGGTATGTCAGGGTAATATTATGTGATGCTAATAGTCATTGTAACATATTTCCACATAGTTACACTTCTGTTGTACATCATAGATATGCTACAGGAAGTACAATGGACAATCATATAGGCAGTGCTTTTATTGTACCCTTCATTATTTCATCTGATTAGTATATATAAATAGCAGTTGTGAGCATACATCTCTAGATTGCCAATGCTTACCTATGCATCTCACCTGTGCTTTTATTGAAATTGGTATTTTAGGATATTGTAGCATATTACCACGTTTGTCTGATAATACTATTATAGTTAAATTTTTACTTGAATTTCTCTCCCCTCTCTAGTTGCTACTATCATTGTTTTTAATGAGTTTCTTTCTTTGTTGTATTGTTTCCCTCCTTTTAGTTTGCATTTCTATAGAGAAGTTGCCACAGCAGTGCCTCTGCTCTAGCGCATTCTACCAGCTCCCACCAGGTTACATTTCCAATAACATGACAGCCTGTATATCCTGCCCACCTCTGCATTACCTTTCCAGGGGGAAGGTGATTGGCTTTCCTCCCCCTGCCCCTGGTGGGGATTCAATATCTGGAAATACCATTGTTCCTGGTACAGTCTACAATGGGTGATAGTGGTGTCACCCACAGGCAGCTAGCAGAGGTGGTAGGGAAGTTGGTGAACTGTTGCATTGATGCATAGCACCTGATAGACTTCCTGAAAACACTCTTCTTGTAACTAGTAGAGTTGTGTACCATCATGATACTGACAGCTCCATCTGAGGCAGGACCTGGTAGTGACGGAGTCCAAGGCAATGTGTAAAATCCAACTGTCTATGACATTTGTAGGACAGTACTGGGGACCATGCCAACCTATCCCGAGTCATGGTGTTTTCCTCCCTTTTCTGTCATTGCCCATCCTTACCCATTATACAGTCCTTCCCATCATCTTCTTCCCTTTATTGGTCTTCTGTCACAATCTCCAATTTCATTGAGTGTCTCACCACCTCCCCCTGTCATTCTGTCTGTGTTATGTGTTTGTGCACTTGATCCTGCTAACTAACCTCATCCTCAGATCATACCTTCACCTCCCAATACATTCTCACCTGTACACAAACAACTTGTATCCTTCCATTCCCTCCCACATCGTATTCATTCCTTGCCCATTTCCCATATGCATTTCTTTATGCTTACATTCTTTTTCCTGTATCCCTATACTCCCATTTCCACCCTTTAATCTTGTCCAAAAATAGATTTAAATGTATGTAGTAAGTAGTTTAAGGCTGACAGCTAGTGTTCCCTTCTTGCTGCTTTTGTGTGTGTGTGTGTGTGTGTGTGTGTGTGTGTGTGTGTGTGTGTGTGTGTGTGTGTGTGTGTGTGTGTGTGTGTGTGTGTGTGTGACTGAGGCATGTACACATGTTTAGTTAGGCAGTTGTACTCGTCACATTACACAGCCACCAGACATCTCTCCCTCACCGCAGGCTTTGCTTAGTCCATTGGGGAATTATTAATTAGTTGTTCTTTCCTAATTAGTTTCCGCTTGAGCCCTACATTTTTACTTGCTACTCATTCATGAACTCAGAGTTATGCTGAGCTCAGAAGATATACAGTGGCTAGTTTACCACCATTGTGGTGAGAAACTTTCTGAATCCCAGGTTCTGTTCAATAATTCTGAGACTATAGACCTTAAACAATTACTTCCTTGCCTGGAATCTAAACAGAATTTTTGCTTTTGGAATGAGACATTACACTATATAAAAATGGTGAGAACAAATGAGAACCTGGGTTGTTAGAGGTCCCACTGAGAACTTTGGGGTTCTTCTTTCTCTAGAAGAACTATTTTGCAGTATGAGCTATTTTTTCATAATACAACAGTTACACTTACATGAAGCCAGTGCTTGATATTTGAACTTGAATGAACTGTTTCCTATTGCTTTTTAAACCCTTTTTCTTTTATTGAGCATGCTAGGACCCCCCCCCCACTTAGTTCTGGCAGCCATCCCCAATGCTCCAAATCTATGATTGGGTTCACTGGTCACTCCAATCTCACCCTATACTTATACTGATTTTACAACCTGGGACAGTGTGGAACTTATGGGTGTCCTGGTGGGAGGGGGCTACCTGATATATTTTTTTGTTACTTAAGTCTGTCTTTAGTGCCACCCCCCCTCCAGCTACATGGTTACATCATGGGGAGGATGAGCAGTGGAATTTGCAACCTTTGCCTCACCTTCTCGAAAGCTCAGCCAGGTTTCCAGCCTCCCTTGCCCAATACCCAGCCTTCACCAGGGATGCCATTGGGAACATCTATGCAGCTGCCCTCCCCTCGCCCTGGGATGGACACACCCTCATCTATCCCTGCTGTTCTGTCAGGTGACCTAGCCAATAATCTAACATGGGTCAACTTACATGTAGTCAGGACTTTATCCCTCTAAGCTAGCAGGAAGGCATATTATTTTGAAATTATTTATGAATGGCATGTATGATATTCTCTTACAATACATTTTCTTTTTCTGTGAGTTAATTGTAATGCATAAGAGATTCTAACCAGGAAGTATGATGCCAGCTCAAGACAACGTAAGTTGAAGTCACCTTGACCTCAGAACTTTGAATAATATCTGCATTGATCAGTTATTAACTTTGCAAAATATATACAGCACTGCAGGCATTTAGGATGATCATTTGTACCCTATAATAAAATGAAAGGAGTATCATAATGAAGGCTTTGTTAGAAATTGTTAACAAATCCTAAATCTGCTGTCTAATCGATATAAGTTAATACCACATAAAATGCATATACTCCTAAATGGAAACAATACATCCTATTGTTAATCAAGAATATAACTGAATTTCTTGGTCTTGGGTTTGCTGATGTTGATTATGTAGGCTAAGGATATCCCATGATGAGTGACTGTTTCAGTATGAGTGGGTAAAGTCTGGTTAGGACTAGTGAGAGAGATGATAATATCACATCATTGTCCATTATGACCAGGTAGTATTTGGTATTGTCCAGCTTCAGTTCTGTATGGGATAAGTCCAGTGTACTGCTTGTGCCAGTTGCTCAGCTATTAGAAAAAGTAGCAGTGAGGTAAGATGTCATTCATATCTGTGCTGCTAAGAATATGCACTGAGTCATTAGTATTAAAACTTGTCTGGGGGGTTCTTTATGAACAGCGCTGTCTAATACCAAACAATGTGGAAAAAATGTATTATTTCAGAATGTAGAATGGAATTTCATACTGGAGTGAATCAACAGCTTTCAACATACCTAAAAGTAATTCATGAGAAAAGCACCATTTGCAGTACTTGTTGAATGCGTTTTTACATTCAAAACTAAACAAGTTTGAAAAAAAAAGCCTAGTCCTTGTGGAACAAAAATAGAAATGTGCGAAACTGATAATTTGTAAAACTGTTCTTTGAGGTCTTACTTTCTTCATTCAGAAGGCAGAATAAAAATACAGGCCTTATATGCCACAAGCTCATCAAATCTATTTAGATTACCTAATAATTGTGAAGGTAAAGTCACCAGGTCTGCCTTGGATAACCTTTGCCATTAGGAGAGGAATAAATATCTTTCCTGACAATATATACAGGTGAATCAAAAAGCCATCCCTGCTTTGAACCTTTTTGTTCTTCCATGTCCTGATAATGGTATCAGTTTCCACTGCTAAAATCAGTTACAGTCAACTTTGAAGAAATGTGTCATTTACTGCAAGTCAAAATTGCTGCAAAATATTATTGTCAGGCACCAACAAATCATACATACAGAAGCTATATGTAATAATGCTCAAAGATCTCTAAGACTATTGTAGCACATGGAGAGCTGCAGTTTTGATTTGAAAATGGAAAAGGTTTAAACTCATAAGCACCTATCTGACATTAGAAAAGTGCTTTACAAGCATTGGTAAGCACTGCAAATGCTGTTACGATCAAGTCCCATACCAGAGACTAAGAGTGGCTGGCAAAGAACACTGTTGCAAGTAAAAACTGCTTTAAAAACTTTTATGATACTTTAGTCTGCCACTTTTAAACAAAATGTATAACAGAGTGATGTGTTTCACAGCTCTTTAAAGTTTCTCATATGTACACTTCACTGATGCTCATTTTCTGTGTGTATGTTTCATTGCTTTCAAAGCTTGAAAAATCCTTTGTGCTCCTACACCTATTTTAATACTTTGGTAGTACATGGAGCCAATAACGCTTCATGCACTACAAAGAAATACAGATGCAAAGATTCTTCTTGAGAGTAAAACAAATTTATTTGGCATCCATTTCTCAGACATGCTGCTGTCCTAACAATAAATACATGTTGTAATATTATATCATCATATTAAAATTGTGTCCATAAACCTTTTATTAGAATCTTAATATACTGGCATTGTTGAATGAGTGAATAAACATGTTTTTTTGGGAAATGCTTAATTTTGTATGTCAAAGCAGTGGAAAAAATGTCATTAATATGCTTTTTGGCTAATAGTTTCCAAACTGTCCCTGGGATTCATGAAGCTTGCGCCAGGTGCAGGCGTAGCGTCAGTGTTCTAACACCAAATATGGCCACTGAGCAATTCAGGTATGAGCTGCTTCCATGTGCACTACCAGCGTACACTATGCCCGCACAACTCCTGAGCCTTGTATGCTAATTACCCCATGTGCAGCAGTGTAGCATGCAAGGTATGTAGCGATTCAGGAAGTGGTGCAGGTGTAGTGTAAGCAAGCAGAAATGTAAACCCTAGAAAACGGTTTACATTTTTGCAAACATAAAATCGGAGCCATGACAGCTGACTAAACACATATATTCTAATGTTAATATATGCCAATGGCTAGATATATAGCCATTGGCATAAAAAAATGTACACAATATAAAATTAACATTTAATATATATAGTTGCACTATCGCAACGTGGAAGCGCAGGGCAGCGGTGCGGAAAGGGGATCGCAAGGAATATATAAAAATATAGAATAAAACCGCAATGAAACACATAACACGATTCCACCATAATAGTCAATGGCAGGCATGCTACATCATATTCATGGCGCAAGGGTTGCTAAGGGGCAGTGACAGTGTTATGCTCAGTAGCTAGGAATAAGCAGGCAATGCCATGCAAATGAGAGGAGTAATAGTGAATTGCAGATTTCCTGCTGGTGTAAGGCTCTACATCACAGTGTAGCGTTATAACACTGAGGTGAGCCCTTGAGATAAAAATGACATCAAGAGAGGGGTGTGTCGCCATTGCTGTAAGCACACTGGAGCATTGCTAAACCAGTCTGCCCCTAGCTAGGCAAAGCTGCAGGATAGGGGTGTGTAGAATTGCCCATAGCTAAGCTTAGCTGAGATTACACAAGGTAACCGAGTATGCATGTGAACAGAGATGAAAACGCGCGTAAACCCTGTAAACGGGTATGCGTGTCATGCACTGCAGCTGAAACAGGAAGGATATAGGAAAGAAATAAGGAAATGCTGCAGCAGTGAAATTGGAGTACCAATGACTAATTAACACCTAGGAGCCTACAGTGGGCCACTGACAACAGCTAACAAGGCTGTAAGCAGCTACCTGCAGAACAGGGAAGGGGAGGGGCTGTACTGCAAAGAAAACAGCAAAGTGTCAAAGCAGAACAAAGTTGATATGCAGTATATCAGCTACAAGGCACATATTGCCATGACTGGGTAGGGAACGTACAAAACAAGAAAGACGGCAGGTGGATGCATGCCTGATAATGGGAGGGGATCCAGGTCTAAAAGTGAATTAAAGGGCAACAGAGTAATCAAAGCATGCAAGTAGATCTCCACAGTAAAGGCCCCACACTTGCAGTACTCATTGCAAAACCCATAATTAAGACACGCAGCAGCTGGAATAGTTCATACACACCCACTTACATCAGCAACATCCATAGCACAATACTATAAAGTGGGAAAGCACCTCACACACATTTGTGGATTCCCATACACTCTGCACCAGTGGTGTATACAGATGGGGAACTTTTAGTATGCACATGTTAGGGACTGCTGTAGCTTTGATCCACCAGCATGTGTTGGAGACTGAAGGTGGTGTGGAGGATAATGTACAAGACCACCTCAGGCATCAGAGGAGGAGGAGAGTGTTCAGACCCAGGCTAACCTACCAGGGGCTACATGATCTGGAGATAGCAGAGTGTTACAGGGTGGACAGGGCCACCCTACAGCAACTTGTGGAGCTGTGCCAGCCACGCCTCAGAGCCAGAACAAACAGAGGGGAACCCATCCCAGTGGATACGAAGGTATGTGTAAGCCTGACAATACCAGCTACAGGTACCTTTCAAAGACCAACTGGGGATATCATGGATATCTCACAGGCATCAGCATCCAGGGTACTACATCAGTTCCTGGATGCCATGTTACCACATGCCAATGAGTACATATACTTCCCCCGAATGCAGGAGGAGTTGGCCAGCAATATGCGTCTCTTCCACCATGTGGCAGAATACCTGGAGGTACTGGCTGCAATTGACTGCACACACATACACATCAAGTTACCACTCGGTGAGTAGGGAAGGCGCTACATAAACTGCAAGGGATACCCCTCCATCAACTGCTAGGCCATGTGCAATGCCCAGGGCATTATCATGGATGTGTGTGCTGGCAGCCCTGGAAGCTATTACGACTCCCACATCTGGCAAGCCTCACAGCTATATCGGTTATTTGCCAGAGGGAGCATCCCAAATGGCCACGTGGTGGAGGATGCTGGCTATGCACTGGAACTGTCAGTGATGACTCCCATCAGAAATGCACACACACCCATGCAGGAATGCCATAATGAGGCACATGCACAAACCAGAATCATCATAGAGCGTGTGTTTGGAATGCTGAAATCATGGTTCCGTTGCTTGGACATATCTGGTGGAGCCTTGCAGTACTCTCCAGGCACGTGTGCCCATATCTTCATAGTGTGTGCCATGCTACACAATATGGTCCTGGGGAAACAGCTGCAACAGGGACAGAATGGTGAAGGCCCTCACAGCCCACCACCATTGTCAAGGGCCCCACAAGCACAAAGGTATTCAGACCACAAACACACTGAGCCAGCCCCAGTAGGCAGATGGAGGCGTGCCCAGTATGCCCATGCCTTGGCAAAGAGGGAATGTATAGCACACACACTGACAGTGTAGGCACCTAGGGACTGACATCTTTCTCCACCTGCACACACAGTAAAAATGGACAAGACTACCTGTAAATTGTCATGTATAGGCAGTCGACTGTGTGCATCCAACATAGGCAGCCCTCAACTATTGCACACACAACAGTCATTGGCACAAGGTAAGTCAACACCTGAACAGTAAATTAAGCTATCAGCATATGCAGATACTGTATGTATAGATTCATAGGTAGGTACTTGGCCAACAGCCAAAGGCAATTCATAAGGCCAGCCAAAATGTGTCAGTGTTTGCCACCCCATTGAGTCATTAACCATCCCTCTGTGGAGCAGAGCCAATGGCGGGATCCCTGGGGTGCATCTACTGTTCCCCATCCACCCTTCAAGGTTTCTCTTGCAGAGTGTTAGTGAGGGGCTCTGTAAAATGTAGTTAGGGATGCTGCTCCAAAGTATGGGGAGTGTCTGTGACAGGAAGCTGTCCCTTCAGCATCTTCTGGTTATTGTTGTGGCAAGGTCAGCTCACTACAGTGTGTGGCTCTCTGTGATATGGACTCCCATAGGTGGAGCATATCCATCAAGCCTGAGTTCGACATGGCTGTGCTGGTCAGTGGAGATCATCTCTGGGTAAACGAGATGCCACTAAGTAAAGCAGGAGTTTATTCAGTCCAGTTGCATAGGCCATATGTTGGAGGCCAGTATTCCCCTTGGTAAGGTACATTTGTGGACCCCCCAGCTGTTGGACATGTCCTCTGAGGTACATCCCACATGGATTATTATACCCTATGATGGGATGGATGAGTAATGAGCAAAGGGGCACTATAACCCCATTATGTATAGATGGGAATCCTTTAGTAGTCTGATGGCCTACATAGAAGGATGTCCTAACTACTGTGGAGATATGATTGTCACAGGGGAGATCACTATCTACCTTAATCCCCAGGTACCCCATTACCTCGTCCATATTAAAGTGGCTGCCACTCATGTGTTAATATATGGGTGCCAATTCCACAATGGAATGACCATGCAGTTAGTGGCACTTGGTTGGAGGCCATGTCATTGGCACCCTGTGACATTCTCTGTGAGGCCCCCTGAGGGATGTCCATGTCAGCTGGACTATCAGTCATGGCTCCCAGTTTGCAGATATTGCCAAACATGGTCCGCTGTAGTTCATCTGTGTTTGCCTGTACATCTGAGACATATATGCCAAACAGTAGGGCTCCCAGGACTGAGTCCTGTGGGACACCAGTCGTGACTGTTCAAGAGTTGGACCTGGAGACCACTAGTCGTACCATGTGGGTTGTGTGTGTAAACCCACTGGCAACCCAACCTGTGATGTATGGGTGAATGTACAGGCTGGTGTGTTTATCAATAATACCTGTGTAGGGAATGGTGTCAAAAGCCTTGGTGAGGTCCAGGTAGTATGTGTGAACCACCTCCCCTGTCATCTAACATCTTGGTGACTGTATGTAAGACGTCATGAACTGCACTCAACCAAGCTGACCTGGATTGGGTCCCGTGTTTGAAGGTTACCAATGTCATTGTTAATGAGTGCCATGAGGATGCGAACCATACCATTTCAGACCAGGCTAGTCAGATTTTTGGGGTGGTACCATGGTCAGTTGTGATTTCTCCATGATGGAGTGGAATAACCATTGCCACATGCCATTGTTTGGGCATGTAGCCTGTGTAGAGGCTGAGGTAGGAATGCTCAATTAGGTGGGGTCAGGTTGTCTTGTACAGTTTGCAAGTTGCAGTCTGGGTCAACATCTGCCTCCATTGATGCTGTGTTCTGCTGTTAGAGAGGGCCATTTCCACCTGTGTGTATCTGATGGTTGGGATACTGTACCTTTCGGGTAGTGTTGTGGGCTCTTTAGGGGGTGTAGTATGCACCGAATGTATCTGCAAGGATGTTGGTGATATTAGTAGGGTCAGCATATTTTGTGCTATATTTCACTGGCACAGTGCACATCTGTGTGTCACTACATAGATGCTTGACATAGCCAAAGAAGGCTTTGTGGTTATCTTTCAAATCCTTGCGTATTCTCCTGCTGATGTTAGCCTTGGATGATGTCATGAGGGACCTACGTATCATACTAATAGTGGTCATGGATGTTTGCCCTTTGTGGGATTTGCTGTGTGTCTGGAACACTGTCCTACATCTGTAGTATAGCCTGTTTATTGCAGAGATCCACCAGACCGTTGTCCTTGTCTAGGAGGAGTGAGCCTTGGTTTACCAGCAATGGCACGATCCATACATCCGTGTAGGTGCTTATAGACTGCATTTATAAATCTGTCTGTATCTGGAGCAGTGTTTCCCCTTAGTGTGGGGGCTGTGAAACCCCCCACCCCTGTCACTAGTAGTGTAAATTTAGCTGTAAGAAAGGTATACACTGTGGTATCCGTGGGTGGCGGAGATGCTAGGGTGTGGAAACAGTGAATAGTTCATGGTCAGATCCAACCAATAACTGGTTAACCTCCACTGTGGTGCACCTGTTGCCCATGTTGGTGGTGACCACATCTAGTAGTTTCCACCCCACATTAGGGAGGTTACCACCTGATACAGGGCATATGAGGTGATACATTCCAGGAAGCGCTGGTCCTGGAAGTGAGTACCGGAGTACGTTTCCCAGTTAATGGTATGGTAGTTGACATCGACCAATGCCAGGGTGTGCATTAGGACTGTCGTGTTCTCCACTGTCTCCAGGTAGGTGGAGTGGAGGTCCTGGGTCATGGATGATGATCCATAGCAGGCCACATTCCACATTGCTGTTGTGGCTGATGTTAGCTGCACATGGATGATCACAGAGGTATCATGCTGCCCCACTAACCTGGAGGTGTAGGTATCCCTGATGAATATGGATACAACCCCTCCGTGTCTGTCAGTCCATGTTCCGTGGCTGAAATGTGTGGTATGGGTTGCAGTCTGGTAGTGCTGGTGTGCTCTCAGGAACCTTAAGACAGATTGCAGTTAATGGACAGATGTTGATGTTGTCCATCCTGAGGAGTGCTGTGAGTGCATGCATGTTGTGATCACAATCCCTGGTGGTGAGTAGCATACACCTCATTGAATCTGCTATTGTGCTGTTTATGGAGCTGGTATTCACCTTCAGGACTCTCCTAAATAAGGCACCATGGGGGAGCCAATAGCCTTGGCCAGTATTCCAAAGTGTAAGGCTGACACATAGGCTGGTATGGTATCATTACATGCATGTTCCCCATCTGTGCTTGTTTTTCATCTCCCCTGTAGGTAACCTAGTGGCAAGCAATAGAAAGCCATAAACTTATACAAGTCTTCTAACTTCCACGATAGGCATTTGGAGTGACTAAGTATCAGTGTTCTGTATGTTCTTGCTGTACTCAACTGTTTCCTGACTACATGGTGAGTTCATAATGTATACTGTGATCTGAAGGTCTGTTTATTTACATATTATGGCTGTGATGGCCTGCACATTAGAGGTTCACAGATAGCATACTATCTATCTGCCCAAGGGCAATTAGAAGCATAGCAACAGTGTGTTGGCCTTCCCCGCACCATTGATGAAGTAACTGAGCCTCTGTCAATCATAGCCAATGAAGCAATTCAAGGCAGAGTTGCTGGAAGCTGTTGAAGACTGGGGTTGTGGAAGGTGATAGCGGTACTTAGTGATCTAAAGATGTTAATGTGGCAATTCAACACCATTCAATTCCCCCAACAGGTCTTGCAGCTATCAAACTGGACAGGCTCCTCCACCCCCTGGCTGTATGGTTCTGGGACAGATGATCCCAGGGGTGTATAGTCTGTTACCCATTCACACAACAAGGTTTCCCTTGAAGTGTGTCAGTGAGGGGCTATGCCTAATGTAGTTAGAAATGTAATGTATTGTCTCACAGTACATTTGTTATATGTTGTTATGTCAAGAGTACGGGAAGCTCAGTGAGTTTGGGGGCTCCCGCCCTTTGTTTAGCCTAGTTTACATGTAAAAATCATCCAAATAGGAAATAGGTAGAAGCAACATTAATGTCAACAGTGTAATGGTTACAGCATACACATAGTATCTGTGCATTCGAGGTTACAATCCCAATAAAGGCAGGGATGTTTATCATGTGCAAAAGTATACCTTAACCACAGCTTGCATATATAGGTAGTAATCGTCTGTATAATACACATTCGAATCACCCATATAAATCCATGTGCACAGGAGACTACAGTCAACAGAGAATGTAATGTCATGTCAGCACATAGTGAGATGTTACGTCACTGACAGGTAAATATCCAGAGTAGTTAACGGATGTGGCTGTGTTTGCTTGCACAGGTTATACATTACAATGTTTGTTTAACTGTGTTTAACTGCTGCTATAATGTCACACAAACACTTTTAAACATGCTTACAACTGCTTAAATGACAGCTCTGCAACACCACACTGTATGTGCTTCAACACAAACGATACCACCAAAGCCACAAAAAGTATTTTATTTCTCTGGCGCCTTGGCTACAAACAGCCTTCAAGGAGTAAAATACACAAAGTGAACCACACTTTATATAATACCAACAGCTTCAATCAATGAACAATTAAACAATTAAACAATAAAATTAAAAATACATCACTCAAATTTCAGTTCAAACTTTTTCAAAGTGTCAGTATACCATTTCATATAACACTTTCCCAACAACATTCAGTATTTAATCCCTTTGGTACTAACGTACCATATTTTAAAATAAATATTGTTTCCTTTTTTAAAAGATTATACCTATGTATTTCCCTATCATTACTATTTAAACCAATCTGTTCTAAAATAGATGATTCAAGTCCTTCAAGCTTTCCATCATGGCAATTTCTAAAATGTTGGGCCAAGGGGCTTTCTATCCTACCTGTCCTAATGTCCCTCAGATGTTCTAATAATCTAACTTTGAACATTCTTTTAGTTTATCCAATTTAGAACATATTGCATGCACATCTAATAGCATATACTACCCCTTCTGTTCTACAATTATAAACCCCATTCACACTAAATGGGATATTATTTATAATTTGAAAAAGTATTTACTATATAGGGACATCCTCAACACTTATTACAGGGTCTCATCCCTTTATTCCAAATCTGCACAGATAAATTAATGTCTGGTCTATGGAATTTAGTATGTATCACCATATCTTGTATGTTTCTACCTCTCTTATAAGAAAATGCTAACTTTTTGTTAACCAGCCCATTTAGTTCATCAAAACTTTTCAAAAATTCCCAATAATGGAGCATAGTTTGTTTAATATTTTTGCTCAATAAATTATATCCTAAAACAGAAATAAGCTATCTGTATCTCTTTTATTCCTTTCACTACCATACTTTCTCACATAGCTTTTTGTTTTATTATCTATTCCATGTCTAATATGCAATACCTTCTATACATCTCTTTCAATAATTTTCACATCATATCTTCTATTCTTAAACATTGTTGCAGTTTGTTCTAATTATTTCCTAAAATTACTCTCAACATTGCATAATCTTGATATTCTAAGAAATTCTCCAAATGGCAATGATTCCAGAGTATGTCTAAGATGACAACTAGTGCCTATTAGAAATTGATTTACCTCATTAAATTTCCTATGTATGCTTGTATTTATACATTCACCCACTATTCTACACACGTTTATATCTAAAAAAGAAACTTTATGTGCATATTGTAAACCATCAAATGCTATCTGAAATCTATTCTGCTGTATTTCTTCTACAAAATGTGGTACTAAATGTACACCACCTTCACACCAGAAAACAAAATCATTAATAAACCTAAAATAAAAGCTAACATATTTTTTTAAAAAAAGAATTATTTTATATATCTATATACATATATATATATATATATATATATATATATATATATATATACTTTTTCCATTATGCCCATAAAAAGATTGGCGTACATGGGGGCAAAGGGAGAACCCATAGCCGTTCCTTGTACTTGATGGTAAATCTGATCTTCAAAATAAAAAAAGTTATTTTCCAAACAAAATTGAGTTAACCCTAACATATAATATGTAAGGGGGCTACTACTCATTTGAAGTCTAAAGGCTTCAAGCCCAAAATTATGTCTGATGTTTGTATAAAGACTCTTCACATCCAGTGTTATCCAATACATACCATCCCTCCATCTAAAACTTTTAACCTTTTCTAAAAAATTAAAAGAATCTTTAATATAGGAAGAAAGTTACATTGCTTCTTTTAATAACACTTTATGTGATATAGCACCCACATTGTGTAAAAAATACTTAGTAGCAGAAACTATCAGTCTACCTGGTGGATTTCTTATGTCTTTGTGAATTTTGGGCAAGCAATAAAAATAAGCTGGCCCTGTTCCTTCACATGTCAGTTTATTAGTGACATCATTATCAGTCCAGTAACCTAATCTCAAACCTTTTTGAATCAGATGTATATAGTTTGTCTTTGCTTCTTCAATTTTAACTTAATTTACTATCTGATATATTGTTCTGTCATCTAATAAGTCTAGACACATTTTTAGATATTGCTCATAATGCATTATTACTATTTTATTACCTTTATCTGAGGGCTTCACAATCAACTCCCTTTGCTTAGAAAATTTCAACAAGGCTAACCACTCTTGTTTTGACAAATTATACTCAACATTCTTTTTATTAAAATTTCTAAATAAGATATCTAATTCAAAATCAACTATTGAATGACATTTTTTTATACCTTCATGAATGCAAGGTGGCATAAACTTGCTCTTACTAATAACAGCAGAAGTATCTATCAAACAATATGCATTCATCTCACTGTTACAAGACATATATGAATCAAATGAATTTATTTCAAGCATGCTCTCATCAGTATCACATATACTATTATGACTGTTGTCATTATTTACAGACATCAAGCAATGCATATTGAAATAATACCATAAATGCAATTTTCTAACCAACTTGTACAATTCAATTTTGCATTCATATTGTTTTGGTATTATTGTTGGCAAAAACTTTAGACCATAACTCAACACATTACAAAATGTTCATCCAGGGAACAACCAGATAAATTCACAATGATGTTAGCACTTTTAGACAAACAATCAGTACCATTTAGTTATTTTGTTATCATGCCCTTGCCGTTGATGGCCCCCTTTCTGAGGCTCACGTTCTGAATAACTCCTCTGTTGTTGCCTGTTGTTCTCACCATAGGGGCGAAAATTGCCCTGCATGTACTGTCCGTTCATTGACATAGGTAGGGGTGGATAATCTTTAATATCTTCACCATCATTGTAGTACCTGATGTTCTCATTCGAAGATACTTCCATACTGCTATCATTTCCGTTTCTCTCTCGCTACACCCACCCCTTCCTGAAAACGGACCCGTGACCGAGAACGATGATTGGTAGGTCTAAAAAAAGCAGTGCCTCTTTCATAGTCTCGGAGGTCTCTTTGAATTTTATACATTTTCTGTTCTAACAGCTTTTTTCAAGTGTATTTAATTTATCTTGAATTTCACACAAACAAGATTCAAACCAAACTCTCTCCAACAATGTCATTAAATTATTGCACACATCAGTAATGTCTTTCTTAATTATACTTAACTTTATTACATCCCTTTCTACCAGGATGTTAGTCCATTCCTTTGAACAAAGATGTGATGCTTTTTCCTAATGCTTTTTAAACACTTTCTCTTCAGGTCTAGTTAAATCAAAAGGCAAAGAAGGCTATTTGACTGCTCTCAGTCCCTGAGGGACTATATCCATGTCCAGATATCTCTGCAGACTTGTCTGGTTATAATAAGTAGCCATTTCTTTATTCATCAAATTACTTAATTTGTTGATTAAAGTTTTTACCTCTGGTGGAAAATCCATAGAGCATTTATCAATGTCAGCAAAAGGATTAGTGATACATTTGTTTCTTGTCTCAGCTAAAATTGTTTCCCATACAGGCACCGAGGATCCTTCATCACTGCCCATTATTCTCTCACCTCGGTCTTTTTCACGATCCATATTAGAGCTCAAAAATCCATCAATTGTTCGCTGAGAGGAACCCAAACTCTCCTCTCTAAATATCAGTGGAATATTCGTTGCTGGATCACTGGCCATCAAAACAAAACAAAACAGCTCTGCAACACCACACTGTATGTGCTTCAACACAAACGATACCACAAAAGCCACAAAAAGTATTTTATTTCTCTAGCGCCTCGGCTACAAACAGCCTTCAAGGAGTAAAATACACAAAGTGAACCACACTTTATATAATACCAACAGCTTCAATCAATAAACAATTAAACAATTAAACAATAAAATTAAAAAGACATCACTCAAATTTCAGTTCAAACTTTTTCAAAGTGTCAGTATACCATTTCATATAACACTTTTCCAACAACATTCAGTATTTAATCCCTTTGGTACTAATGTACCATATTTTAAAATAAATATTGTTTCCTTTTTTAAAAGATTATACCTATGTATTTCCCTATCATTACTATTTAAACCAATCTGTTCTAAAATAGTTGATTCAAGTCCTTCAAGCTTTCCATCATGGCAATTTCTAAAATGTTGGGCCAAGGGGCTTTCTATCCTACCTGTCCTAATGTCCCTCAGATGTTCTAATAATCTAACTTTGAACATTCTTTTAGTTTGTCCAATTTAGAACATATTGCACGTAGATCTAATAGCATATACTACCCCTTCTGTTCTACAATTATAAACCCCATTCACACTAAATGGGATATTATTTATAATTTGAAAAGTATTTACTATATTGGGACATCCTCAACACTTATTACAGGGTCTCATCCCTTTATTCCAAATCTGCACAGATATATTAATGTCTGGTCTATGGAATTTAGTATGTACCACCATATCTTGTATGTTTCTACCTCTCTTATAAGAAAATACTAACTTTTTGTTAACCAGCCCATTTAGTTGATCAAAACTTTTCAAAAATTCCCAATAATGGAGCATAGTTTGTTTAATATTTTCACTCAATACATTATATCCTAAAATCAGAAATAAGCTATCTGTATCTCTATTATTCCTTTCACTACCATACTTTCTCACATAGCTTTTTGTTTTATCTATTCCATGTCTAATATGCAATACCTTCTATACATCTCTTTCAATAATTTTCACATCATATCTTCTATTCTTAAACATTGTTGCAGTTTGTTCTAATTGTTTTGTAAAATTACTCTCAGCATTGCATAATCTTGATATTCTAAGAAATTCTCTGAATGGCAATGATTCTAGAGTATGTCTAGGATGATAACTAGTGCCTATTAGAAATTGATTTACCTCATTAAATTTCCTATGTATGCTTGTACTTATACATTCACCCACTATTCCACAAAAGTTTATATCTAAAAAAGAAACTTTATGTGCATATTGTAAACCATCAAATGTTATCTGAAATTTATTCTGCTGTATTTCTTCTACAAAATGCGGTACTAAAAGTACACCACCTTCACACAAAAGAACTAAATCATTAACAAACCTAAAATAAAATCTAGCATATTAGACATAGCAAGAGAGTACAGTCAACAGAGAATGTAATGTCATGTCAGCACATAGTGAGATGTTACATCACTGACAGGTAAATATCCGGAGTAGTTAGCGGATGTGGCCGTGTTTGCACGCACAGGTTAAATGTTACAATGTTTGTTTAACTGTGTTTAACCGATGCTATAATGTCACACAAACACTTTTAAACATGCTTACAACTGCTTAAATGAGCCTTACTCTGCAGTAAAAAACAGACCATGCACACTATAGTCATGGGACATACCACTAAGCCATCCGAGGTGTACACATGTTTCATGTTCCTGATTTCACTGTAATGATCACAAATGGGACAGTGGCCTTGTGTACATATGTACAGTACATTGTAATGTACTGTAGTTTGTGAACCAACACATTCCAGTCTACAGATGACATGTCAGTGATGTCTGCAAACACACACACACACACACACACACACACACACACACACACACACACACACAAACACGCACACACACACACACACACACACATATATATATATATATATATATATATATATATATATATATATATATATATATATATATATTATACAGTTACAACAACAGCTATATATATAAGCATCTATGAACACACTTTGTTCATAGGTTCATAGGTTCATACTAGGCTATCTGCCCTAGGGCATTTATAAGCCTAGCCAGAGTGTGTATGGCTTTCGCCACCCATTTTAAATTAATTTTGCTATGCCCTTTTCGAGGTTAGTATACTGCGCTTCTGTCTAACAGTGACACAGAAGTGATACCTGGGGTAAACCTACGATCTCCCATCCACTCATCAAGATTCCTCTTGAAGAGAGTCAATGAGGGACTCTGCCTAACCTGGACTGGGATTTTATTCCAGAGTGAAGGGAGCCTCTGGGTTATGAATCTGTCCCTCCAGCATGTCCTATTTAGTTCAGTGCTGAGGTTTAAGTCCCTCGAGTGCATAGCTCGATGGGATTTGGATTTTCTGAGGTGCAGCATGTCCATTAATTCCGGGTTGGACATGGCTTTATAAGTCAGGCACAGATCGCCTCTGAGCAGGCGGTATGCCACTGAGTAGAGCTGGAGTTTCTTTAACCGGGCAGCATACGGCATCTGTTTGAGCCCCTTGATCCTCTTGGTGAGGTACTTTTGGGGTCTTTCCAGTTGCTGCAGGTGTCTGGTAAGGTACATCCCAAAAGGGTCATTGTACTCAATTATGGGCCTGATGATGGATGAGTAAAGAGGCACGATGACCTCCCCTGATCTAGATGTGAATCCCTTCATGATTAGGTGGGCTATATAAAATGTTTTTCTAACCACTTTGGCCACGTGGTTGTCAAATGAGAGATTGCTATCAACTTGGGTCCCCAGGTCCCTAATTACTTCTTCTGTACTTAATGGATTACCACCTATGTGGTAATTTGTGGGCACTTTGTTTTTGCCAAAGGGATGACTATACACTTTTTGGCGTTTAGCTTGAGGCCATGGCTCTGGCACCAGTTGTCTGTTTCTATGAGGCCCTTTTGGAGGATGCTTGTGTCAGCTGGAGAGTCTATTATGGTGCCCAGTTTGCAGTCATCTGCAAACTTGGTCAGCCACAGTCCTTCCATGTTGGCCTGTACCTCCAAGAAATATATACCGAACAAGAGAGGTCCCAAGACTGAGCCTTGTGGGACGCCACTTGTAACTGGTTTGGAGTCTGACATGGCTCCAGCTATTCTAACCATGTGGGTTCTGTCCTTGAGCCAGTTTGCAACCCATCTAGTGACATAGGGGTTTATATTTAAGCTGGTGAGCTTATCTATAATGCCCGAGTGGGGTATTGTATCGAAGGCTTTTGCAAGGTCCAGGTAGGCTGTGTGGACCACCTTTCCCTTGTCAATGGCCTTGGTGACTGTTTCAAAGAAATTGACCAGGTTTAAGAGGCAGGATCTGCCCTTAACAAAGCCGAACTGGGTAGGATCCAGTGTCTGTAGGTCCCCAATATCTTTATTTATAAGGTCCATGATGATCCTTTCCATAGCTTTGCAGACCAAGCTAGTGAGACTTATGGGGCGATAGTTTCCAGGATCCGTTGAGGCACCACCATTGTGGAGAGGGACCACTGTTGCTGTACGCCACTCTTTGGGTACATATCCTGTAGTAAGGCTGAGATTGAACAGTAGTTTTAGGTTTGGGTTTAGCTCTTCTTGGAGTTCATGTAGGACGCAGCCTGGGACACCGTCTGGTCCCATTGATGCTGTGTTCTTGCTTTGGAGAGGGCAGCTCTTACCTGAGCATCTGAGATGTCAGGAGCAGCACTCTGCTGGGATAGATATTAGCCCTTTTGGTGGGGGGGAGAAGTTTGCGCTGAACCTGTCAGCTAGGATGTTGGCAATGTCTGTGGGTTCGGTGTATTTTTTGTCATTTTGGACTAATTCTGAGCATATCTGGGAATTCCCACCCAGGTTCCTAACATAACTAAAGAAAGCCTTGTGATTATCCTTAGTGTCCTGTGCAATTTTTCTCTCGAAGCTGGCCTTAGACGATTTTATGAGTGCCCGTAGTTTTTTCTAATACTGATCAGAGATGCCTTCCCTTTTTGGGATTTTGCTCTGTCATGTAGTAGCTTCCTCCTTCTATTGTATAGTTTGTTTATGGCTGGGGTCCACCAGACAGGACGTCTGCCTTTGGAGGATTGGGTCTTGGTTTTATTTGGGATTGCATGATCCATGCATTCCTGAAGGTGTTCATAGAATGCGTTTATAAAGGATTTTGTGGTCTGGGCCATATTATTCAGAGGCCCGGGGGCTTTGAAGGATTCCACCTCGGTTTTGAGGAGTGTGAAATTTGCTTTAGAGAAGTTTTTCACTGTGGTTTTCTGGGCATGGGGTGGGGTCGGGATGTGAATATCCAGTGAGATTAGTTTATGGTCTGATCTTACCAGTGAGGGATACACTTCTGGTCTGGAGCATAGAGTCCCCAAGCTGGTGATGATCAGGTCCAGTATGTTTTCCCCTCTTGTGGGAGTGGTAACAAGTTGTTCCATAGCATTTGAGTTTATAAATTCTAGGAACCTTTGGGCTAGGGTGTTGGAGCTAGAGTAATGCTCCCAGTCTATGGTTGGGTAGTTGAAGACACCCAATATAATGGTGTTTGGAGAGACCTTCATATTTTCCAGTGTTCTCAGGAAGGCCGAGTGGGGTTCCTGGGTTTGGGAGGGTGGTCTGTAGCAGGCTATAAACTGGAAGGCAGTTTTACCCACTGTTAGTTGCACATGGATAGTCTCTGATGCTTTGTGGTGTGCCACCAACCTGGAGGTGTGGATATCTTTGACAAATATTGATACTCCCCCTCCTTTTGTGGTTCGGTCCAAGTTTTGGGGCCGAAAAGCATGGTATGAGGTATAACCTGGTAGTGCTGGGGTGCTCTCGAGAGCCTTGAACCAGGTTTCTGTTACTGCACAGATATCGATGTTCTCCATGCTAAGGAGAGTTTTGAGTGTGTGCATCTTGAGGTTTAGACTTCTGGCGTTGAGTAGCATTACTCTTAGTTTCTTATCCCTTGTGATACCTATGGAGGTGGGTTTGTCTTTTGAGCCTTGCCTAAAAAGGCACTATGGGGGTAGCAAGAGCCTTTGCCAATATCCGAAAGCCCAGGGTGACAGGTGCAAGCCGTCCCTAGCGAAGCATCGTGGCTTGTCGAGCATGTCATCCCAGGCTGACAGGCATTGATCCCCTTTGAATGACACCAATACTTAAGCCAATTGTTGAAATTGATAATCTTGTCTTCATACTTTGGCATCATTCTTGGTGAGGGTAAGATGCTACTCAAGGTCAGGGTCATACCGGCCTGGGCTACATGCTCAGAGAGCTCCTCTATGTCTCTTTTCATGTAGTCCAGGAGGTACGTCTCAGGTCATTCACACCAGCATGGACAATGACTGAGTCATATTTGTACTTGCCTTGGAGTGACCTGAGTGCTTGTGTTATGTGGCGGATCCTAGCACCGATAGGCAGCTCACCGTGACCTTCTCCTTGTTCAGCCTGGTGAGCGGGACGTCAGTGTGCCTGATGATAGAGTCACCTATTACAAGTGTATCAGGTGTGTTGTTTAGCCTTAAGGGCTGTGACTGTTCGGCACACTGGCTTTGTGAGCTATGTGTTGCATGTGTTTTGTTTTGGGGTAGCGGTTGCTTGGGTGTCTGCTTTGAGGTCGCTGCTGCTTAGGCAGATTTTATTTAGAGCCTCCAAGTATGTTTTGTGTGTTTATGTGTTTGGTTTGCTGTCGTGGTAGGTCTATGTGAGACTGGAATTGTAGTGAGTGTGGTTTCCTTCTCCTCCTGACTGGTTACGCCAGTACTGAGTTGAGAGAGCTTAGCCTCCAGTTTGGCTATATGGTTGCATCTCTCACATGTGTTGGAATTTGTTGGGAGGAGGAGAGGGTTGCCTGTGTACATTAGGCAGTTGTAACATTGCCTCAAGATTCCCAGGTTCACCAGCTGGACCGGAGAGGAGATTGACAACTGACATTTGGACATGCTAGAATAGTATTGGGAATTCCTTTATAATTGAAAAAAAGGGCCAATGGGAACAAGTTACTCAAGGGAGTTTGTGAGGTGTAGTGCTTTTAATTTTTAGTGCTGACTTATATAATTGCTTTAGTGAGCAAGTGCTAGGCTTTAGCATAGGAATAGGGTGTTTATTATGAGAACTAGATCAGTTCCAAGGCTCAAACCCAAATAAGAGGCGCTGCTCGATGAAGCGCTATGCACAAATCACGCAGTCAGCTACAGTGGGTTTTATACAGGCGGACATGAAAGAGCTAGAAATTGGCCCAAAACAGCCAACAGACTACCAGATTCCCGTGCTGGGAACACTCCTCCAGGGACAGATAGCCTGCTCCAAGCTCCCCACTGCCACTGGTGAACAAAGAAGCCTCCTCTATCCAAGAAAGGAAATGGCAACACAGGAACTTTCCAAAGTCCAGAATACAGCAAAGCCTGTATTTGGACTACTCTAGTTCAGGAAAGATGGGAAACAAGGATAACTTTTTTTTTTTTTGCAACAAACAGCAGGAAATTGCAATAAATATGTAACACAAGCTAGCGCACTTGAGTGTGTAGCCTCAACAAGTAAATGCAACAAACAGGACAAACTTTAAAAGTGCAGGTGCAAAAACAACTTTAGACAGTTTAAAACAGTTCAAGAAGCAGAAATATTTGCAGTTTAGCTAGATCGGACAGTCGCCCAGGTAGTAGCAGGAAAAAACACTTTTATCAGGTTAGCAGTCGCTCTTTTAGCCTCTCTGCTGCTAGCACCACTCTGCAGGACCACGAGGAGCTTGGCTGAGTAGTAACAAGCGCAAAAACCTCACCAAAGTGGGTTTTATACAGGGGGATTTGAAAGAGCTAGAAATTGGCCCAAAATGGCCAATAGACTACAAGATTCTTGTGCTGGGAACACTCCTCCAGGGATAGATAGGCTGCTCTAAGTTCCCCACTGCCACTGGTGAACAAAGAAACCTCCTTCTATCCAAGAAAGGAAATGGACAACACAGGAACTTTCCAAAAGTCCAGAATACAGCAAAGCCTGTATTTGGACTACTCTAGGTCAGGAAAGACAGGAAACAAGGATAATTTTTTTTTTTTTTCTTTTTTTCAACAAATAGCAGGAAAATGCAGTAAATATGTAACACAGGCTAGCACACTTGAGTGTGTAGCCTCAACAGGTAAATGCAACAAACAGGACAAACTTAAAAAGTGCAGGTGCAAAAACAACTTTAAGCAGTTTAAAACAGTTCAAGAAGCAGAAATATTTGCAGTTTAGCTAGATCGGACAGTCGCCCAGGTAGTAGCAGGAAAAAACACTTATCAGGTTAGCAGTCACTCTTTTAGCCTCTCTGCTGCTAGCACCACTCTGCAGGACCACGAGGAGCTTGGCTGAGTAGTAACAAGTGCAAAAACCTTGCCAAAGTGGGTTTTATACAGGGGGATTTGAAAGAGCTAGAAATTGGCCAAAAATGGCCAGTAGACTACCAGATTCTTGTGCTGGGAACACTCCTCCAGGGATAGATAGGCTGCTCTAAGCTCCCCACTGCCACTGGTGAACAAAGAAACCTCCCTTAATCCAAGAAAGGAAATGGCAACACAGGAACTTTCCAAAAGTCCAGAATACAGCAAAGCCTGTATTTGGACTACTCTAGGTTAGGAAAGACGGGAAACAAGGATAATAATTTTTTTTTTTCTTTTTTTCAACAAATAGCAGGAAAATGCAGTAAATATGTGACACAGGCTAGCGTACTTGAGTGTGTAGCCTCAACAGGTAAATGCAAAAAACAGGACTAACTTTAAATTACAAGCGCAAAAGTGCGCTAAAGCTGGCTTTAAAGCAGGGGGTTAGAAAGAGATAGGAAATAGCCCAAAACAGCCCATAAGCTACAGGTCACTGGGCTGGAACCACTCCTCAAAGGACAGATAGGCTGCTCAGAGCTCCACACTCTCACTGGTGAACAAAGAAGCTTCCTCCTATCCAAATAAGGATATGGGCAACACAGGAACTATGACACAGCCCAGAGATCATCAATACCTGAAGACTGGACTATTCTAGTTCAGTAAAGGCGGGAAACAAGGAATTTTTTTTTTTTTTTTTGTTTTTTGTTTTTACAAAGTAGCAGAAATTAGGTACAGAAACACAGTAAATGCTTTAATTCGGCTAGCGCACTTGAGTGTGTAGCCTACCAATTAAACTAAGCAAAAACAAACTTTAAAAGTGCAAAAAAACTCAGAAATACAGGCAGAAATGCAATAAAACAACTTTACAGAGCTTATTTAGTAAAAGAAACAGAAAAGTCTATATATACAGAAAAGCAGCTAAAACACACAAACACTTCAGATGCAGTGCAACCTAGAGCACTTGAGTTGTAGCAATATTAAGGCTATTACAGTTATAATAAATGCTCTGAAATATACTGTATAATTCCAAAATGTTTGAGAAGCACAGTCAGAACACAAGGAGGTTCAGGCGAAAGAAAAAAAAAAGTTTTGTTTTACTTTTTGAAAGGGAAAAAGGAGGAACAGAAGGCCTTATCAAATGTTCTCTCTGTATTAGGCAGAATGAGCTAATGACACTACACTGGGAGGAGTGTCACTGTAGGGGCGGGCAACTGCAAAGCCACCAAGTATAAGAGCAAGACACCAACAGGGAGGGAGGGTGGAACAATAGCCTACAGCCAGCAAGCACTAGAGACACAAATGAAAGTTTTTAAACAGATAAGGATTTGTAAAGATACAGAATAGACAAAGTGTTATATATATATATATATATATATATATATATATATATATATATATATATATTAATTTTTAAAAACAGTAATCTGTAAAAATAATCAAAAAAATCAAGATACTTATATTTTCAGCTCAGTTGCAGTCAACAACTTCTTTTCCAGTCTGCACTGTGTGTAAAGACAGAAACCCTATCAAAGTTAGGGCTTAAATACCAAAACAGCTTTTCAGAACACAAAGGAACCAGCCCCCACTAGCCAAAAGATAATTACACAGAGGAAATGCTTCAGTTAAAACAATAGCCTACAGCCAGCAAGCACTAGAGACACAAATGAAAGTTTTTAAACAGATAAGGATTTGTAAAGATACAGAATAGACAATGTGCTATATATATATATATATATATATATATATATTAAATTTAAAAACAGTAATCTGCAAAATAATCAAAAAAATCAAGATACTTATATTTTCAGCTCAGTTGCAGTCAACAACTTCTTTTCCAGTCTGCACTGTGTGTAAAGACAGAAACCCTATCAAAGTTAGGGCTTAAATACCAAAACAGCTTTTCAGAACACCAAGGAACCAGCCCCGACTAGCCAAAAGATAATTACGCAGAGGAAATGCTTCAGTTAAAACAATAGCCTACAGCCAGCAAGCACTAGAGACACAAATGAAAGTTTTTAAATAGATAAGGATTTGTAAAGATACATAATAGACAAAGTGCTATATATATATATATATATATATATATATATATATATATTAATTTTAAAAACAGTAATCTGTAAAAATAATCAAAAAAATCAAGATACTTATATTTTCAGCTCAGTTGCAGTCAACAACTTTTTTTCTAGTCTGCACTGTGTGTAAAGACAGAAACCCTATCAAAGTTAGGGCTTAAATACCAAAACAGCTTTTCAGAACACAAAAGAACCAGCCCCCACTAGCCAAAAGATAATTACACAGAGGAAATGCTTCCTTGCTTGTGACACAGAAGCACTCCAGAGGAATTGGAGTTTACACAAAACACATGCAACTCTGGTATTATAACAATTAATATTAACCTAAGTCACCATAGAAGGGGTGGTTGTTGTGTATGTGAAGATTGGGGTGGGGAAGGAATGATGGGTAATGCAATCAGGCATCAAGGAGGGCCTGGGTTGGATGTCCAATAAGTGAACTGGAGGGGCATATATGGAGTATGGGGACAATATAAAAAGGACACAAAGCAAGAACCTTACTCATTCATAATACACCCTGTCATGTCACATTGCAACCCCTACTTTCACAAACATATGAACATCAACATGTATCAGACATATGTACACCAACTGATTGTCACATATGTTTTCAGTAGTGAGGAATGTCTGTAGTACAATGTATATTCTAAACACCATAACATTCGTGCATATCTCAGATGCCTTAGTGGTAATATCAGTACCTGTAGTGTTCATGGTCCCGGGTTCAAGGCCTGCAAGGGCTGTCAGGTTATTCTGAGGGCCAGAATAAGGGCTTTTGGATGCAGGTGGATTAAAGCACTCTTAAGCAGTTGTAAGCAGGTTTCCATGTGTTTGCATGATGGTAAGCGGCACTGCAACATGGTAAACTGAGAACCGCTTCACACGTTTGACCTTTGCTTAATGTCACGCAGACCACAGGCAAACCTGCTCACAACCGGGTAATGTGCGTTATTCACACTTTCCCTACCAGTGCCTACTCTGAGAGGTAAAATAATAACACCTTCAAGGAGTAGAACCCGCAGCCATGTACTCCATCCTCCGATTAACCTAACACTAAGCTACCTGGGATGTACCTAACCCAATTGTGTATGCAGACAGGTTAAAACACAAAAGGGAGGAATGTGTTGAAATAGGACAACCCGCCATGTACCCAATTAAAGGTGTATACTCATATATATATATATATATATATATATATATATATATATATATATATATATATATATATATATATTTATTTGTTTTAAATAGAGGGCTGGGGTTTATTCCATCTAGCTGTAATGATATTACTGATACAATTGTTGACGTCAAATTGTTTACTAGAAACATAGCCTTGAAGATGCTATATGGGCAAAATGAGGGCTCCATTAAGAATAACTTTACATTGTTTAGGAAACCCTCTGCATTCATTCCTCAGCAGCATCCATTATTAGATGCTTTTGAGCAGGCAGTTGAAAGGGATTTATTTGAATTATACAACAACAATGCCAAATGTCAGTTTTTTAATTTAACAATCAATGAGAGAAAAGCTCTTGATAAATTAAGGAATAATGAAGCCATTGTCATTAGACAAGCTGACAAAGTCGGCGCTGTTGTCGTTATGGACAGCTCCCATTATTTTAGTAAAATGGAGAATATGCTTTCTGATGATGAAACATATTTACCTATATCTAATTTTAAACTCAATGACTTGATTAAAGGTATGCATGCTAGCTTATATGATTTGATGTTGACAGATACCATTGATAGGGATCTATACACCTATTTTGTGGTTGATAACCCCTTGGTGCCCTCGTTTAGGGGTTTACCCAAACTTCACAAAAACAAACTGGATCCACCTATGCGACCTATAGTATCTAGTCGCGGCTGGTTGACTGAACCTTCATCCATTTATCTTGACAAGGTATTAAAACCTGTTCTCGCTGAGGTACAACATGTTTTAAGAGACACCACTAATTTCCTTGAAAATTTGGCAAATTTCAGCTGTTCATGTTCCTTCAACAGAGACGACTTGCTAGTTACTTTAGATGTGAAGTCTCTTTTTACATCTATTCCCAATACCTTGGGGATGGATTTTGTTAGAGCCATGCTAGTGAACAACAAACTGTCTGATCGTATGATCTACAGATATATGTCCCTTTTGGAGATTGTCTTAGAAAACAACGTCCTTTGCCACAAAGATAAATATTTTTTACAAACTAAAGGCATGGCAATGGGCACCCCATGTGCCAACGCCTATGCCAACTTGGTGTTGGCACATTGGGAGAGTTTGTTTGTCTTAAACAAAGATTCTGAATTTATTGATCACCTAAAATTCTACAATAGATTTGTAGATGACGTGTTTCTCTTGTGGAGAGGAACCGTTGAACAGCTTTTGGTCTTTGTGACATATCTCAATAACACCACCGATTTTCTAAGTTTTGAGTGTACATATTCTTCTGAGACCATTGATTTTTTAGATGTCAAGGTCATTAATAGTTCTCATGGCTTTGACACTGAACTCCACAGAAAGGACTGTTGGAGAAATAATTTATTACATCAAGAAAGTATGCATCCTAAGCATATATATAGGAACATCATTACTAATCAAATGGTTAGAGTTTCCAAATTAACATCACAACCAGCAGCATACCATAAACACAAAGAGAACTTGGCTGAGAATTTTTTATCCAGGGGCTATGAGAAAAAACATGTATTTGAAGCTATTTCTATGGTGATTGTCGCAGACAGCAAGAGGGAGCTCCTTTGATTAATAGACCAAATGGACCTCCACAGCAATTTAAATGTAGGAACAGTGATAATGTCAACAGGATTGTTATTCCATATACCAACAGGAATAACCATATCTTGGATGTCCTCAATAAACATTGGGGCATCTTAATGATTGACGACACAATTAGATCTTTGGTTGACGTAAGACCCAGAGTGGCCTATAGGAACATGTCTTCACTTAATAGGTTGTTATGTTATGACAGGAGTCATTTTAATACACAGTTGAGCCATAAAACAGGCACCTTTGCCTGTCATACTTGCAACCAATGTAAATATATTTCCAATTCTAACACTTTTACACACCCGGTAACTAATAAGAGATATTTGTTCAAGCATTATGCCACTTGTAAGTCTGTGAATTTAGTATATGTAGCTGACTGTCAATCATGCAAGATATTTTATGTGGGTATGACAACCAGGTCGCTACGTGAGCGTATAAGAGAACATATTTATGCCATCACCAAAGGCAACACCATGAATGCGCTCGCGAGACACATAGTGGAACTAGGTAGCACACACAGTTTTAGGTTTCAAGTCTTGGAGTTGGTCAACATTGACAAAAGGTTGGGTAATTTTAAAAACAGAACGGAGGAAAGAGAGGGCAAATGGATAATGAAGCTACAAGCCCATAGGTTTGGGCTTAATGATAGGTTTTCCATTAAGCCTTTTCTTACATCTAGGTCCCTCAAGCATTAATTTTAATCTCGATTTTAATTCTATGTTGTGCTTTACTGCCCTAAACTGTTTGTCTAATTATTCTAATGAATGCTGTGATGTCATGAAGCTTTTTGTATTTAGGGTGGGGTGGTTGTTACTGCATTTATGTCTGATGAAGCGTTGATGCAACGCCGAAGCGCTTTATTCCATTGCAGTTTGTGTTTGTTTTACACAATAAATCTGCTATTGTGCTGTTTATGGAGCTGGTATTCACCTTCAGGACTCTCCTAAATAAGGCACCATGGGGGAGCCAATAGCCTTGGCCAGTATTCCAAAGTGTAAGGCTGACACATAGGCTGGTATGGTATCATTACATGCATGTTCCCCATCTGTGCTTGTTTTTCATCTCCCCTGTAGGTAACCTAGTGGCAAGCAATAGAAAGCCATAAACTTATACAAGTCTTCTAACTTCCACGATAGGCATTTGGAGTGACTAAGTATCAGTGTTCTGTATGTTCTTGCTGTACTCAACTGTTTCCTGACTACATGGTGAGTTCATAATGTATACTGTGATCTGAAGGTCTGTTTATTCACATATTATGGCTGTGATGGCATGCATGTTAGAGGTTCACAGATAGCATACTATCTATCTGCCCAAGGGCAATTAGAAGCATAGCAACAGAGTGTTGGCCTTCCCTGCACCATTGATGAAGTAACTGAGCCTCTGTCAATCATAGCCAATGAAGCAATTCAAGGCAGAGTTGCTGGAAGCTGTTGAAGACTGGGGTTGTGGAAGGTGATAGCGGTACTTAGTGATCTAAAGATGTTAATGTGGCAATTCAACACCATTCAATTCCCCCAACAGGTCTTGCAGCTATCAAACTGGACAGGCTCCTCCACCCCCTGGCTGTTTGGTTCTGGGACAGATGATCCCAGGGGTGTATAGTCTGTTACCCATTCACACAACAAGGTTTCCCTTGAAGTGTGTCAGTGAGGGGCTATGCCTAATGTAGTTAGGAATGTAATGTATTGTCTCACAGTACATTTGTTATATGTTGTTATGTCAAGAGTACGGGAAGCTCAGTGAGTTTGGGGGCTCCCGCCCTTTGTTTAGCCTAGCTTACATGTAAAAATCATCCAAATAGGAAATAGGCGGAAGCAACATTAATGTCAACAGTGTAATGGTTACAGCATCCACATAGTATCTGTGCATTTGAGGTTACAATCCCAATAAAGGCAGGGATGTTTATCATGTGCAAAAGTATACCTTAACCACAGCTTGCATATATAGGTAGTAATTGTCTGTATAATAAACATTCGAAACACCCATATAAACCCATGTGTGCAGGAGAGTACAGTCAACAGAGAATGGAATGTCATGTCAGCACATAGTGAGATGTTACTTCACTGACAGGTAAATATCCGGAGTAGTTAACGGATGTGGCTGTGTTTGCTTGCACAGGTTATACATTACAATGTTTGTTTAACTGTGTTTAACTGCTGCTATAATGTCACACAAACACTTTCAAACATGCTTACAACTGCTTAAATGACAGCTCTGCAACACCACACTGTATGTGCTTCAACACAAACGATACCACCAAAGCCACAAAAAGTATTTTATTTCTCTAGCGCCTTGGCTACAAACAGCCTTCAAGGAGTAAAATACACAAAGTGAACCACACTTTATATAATGCCAGCAGCTTCAATCAATGAACAATTAAACAATTAAACAATAAAATTAAAAAGACATCACTCAAATTTCAGTTCAAACTTTTTCAAAGTGTCAGTGTCCCATTTCATATAACACTTTTCCAACAACATTCAGTATTTAATCCCTTTGGTACTAACGTACCATATTTTAAAATAAATATTGTTTCCTTTTTTAAAAGATTATACCTATGTATTTCCCTATCATTACTATTTAAACCAATCTGTTCTAAAATAGTTGATTCAAGTCCTTCAAGCTTTCCATCATGGCAATTTCTAAACTGTTGGGCCAAGGGGCTTTCTATCCTACCTGTCCTAATGTCCCTCAGATGTTCTAATAATCTAACTTTGAACATTCTTTTAGTTTGTCCAATATAGAACATATTGCATGTAGATCTAATAGCATATACTACCCCTTCTGTTCTACAATTATAAACCCCATTCACACTAAATGGGATATTATTTATAATTTGAAAAGTATTTACTATATAGGGACATCCTCTACACTTATTACAGGGTCTCATCCCTTTATTCCAAATCTGCACAGATAAATTAATGTCTGGTCTATGGAATTTAGTATGTACCACCATATCTCGTATGTTTCTACCTCTCTTATAAGAAAATGCTAACTTTTTGTTAACCAGCCCATTCAGTTCATCAAAACTTTTCAAAAATTCCCAATAATGGAGCATAGTTTGTTTAATATGTTTGCTCAATAAATTATATCCTAAAACAGAAATAAGCTATCTGTATCTCTTTTATTCCTTTCACTACAATATTTCTCACACAGCTTTTTGTTTTATTATCTATTCCATGTCTAATATGCAATACCTTCTTTACATCTCTTTCAATAATTTTCACATCATAGCTTCTATTCTTAAACATTGTTGCAGTTTGTTCTAATTATTTCCTAAAATTACTCTCAACATTGCATAATCTTGATATTCTAAGAAATTCTCCAAATGGCAATGATTCCAGAGTATGTCTAAGATGACAACTAGTACCTATTAGAAATTGATTTACCTCATTAAATTTCCTATGTATGCTTGTATTTATGCATTCACCCACTATTCCACACACGTTTCTATCTAAAAAAGAAACTTTATGTGCATATTGTAAACCATCAAATGCTATCTGAAATCTATTCTGCTGTATTTCTTCTACAAAATGTGGTACTAAATGTACACCACCTTCACACCAGAAAACAAAATCATCAATAAACCTAAAATAAAAGCTAACATATTTAAAAAAAAAAAGAATTATTTTATATATATATATATATATATATATATATATATATATATATATATATATATATATATATTCTTTTTCCATAATGCCCATAAAAAGATTGGGGTACATGGGGGCAAAGGGAGAACCCATTGCCGTTCCTTGTACTTGATGGTAAATCTGATCTTCAAAATAAAAAAAGTTATTTTCCAAACAAAATTGAGTTAACCCTAAGATATAATATGTAAGGGGGCTACTACTCATTTGAAGTCTAAAGGCTTCAAGCCCAAAATTATGTCTGATATTTGTATAAAGACTCTTCACATCCAATGTTATCCAATACATGCCATCACTCCATCTAAAATTTTTAACCTTTTCTAAAAAATTAAAAGAATCTTTAATATAGGAAGGAAGTTGCATTGCCTCTTTTAATAACACTTTATGTAATATAGCACCCACATTGTGTAAAAAATACTTAGTAGCAGAAACTATCAGTCTACCTGGTGGATTTCTTATGTCTTTGTGAATTTTGGGCAAGCAATAAAAATAAGCTGGCCCTGTTCCTTCACATGTCAGTTTATTACTGACATCATTATCAGTCCAGTAACCTAATCTCAAACCTTTTTGAATCAGATGTATATAGTTTGTCTTTGCTTCTTCGATTTTAACTTAATTTACTATCTGATATATTGTTCTGTCATCTAATAAGTCTAGACACATTTTTAGATATTGCTCATAATGCATTATTACTATTTTATTATCTTTATCTGAGGGCTTCACAATCAACTCCCTTTGCTTAGAAAATTTCAACAAGGCTAACCACTCTTGTTTTGACAAATTATACTCAACATTCTTTTTATTAAAATTTCTAAATAAGACATCTAATTCAAAATCAACTACTGAGTGACATTTTTTTATACCTTCATGAATGCAAGGTGGCATAAACTTGCTCTTACTAATAACAGCAGAAATATCTATCAAACAATATGCATTCATCTCACTGTTACAAGACATATATGAATCAAATGAATTTATTTCAAGCATGCTCTCATCAGTATCACATATACTATTATGATTGTTGTCATTATTTACAGACATCAAGCAATGCATATTGAAATAATACCATAAATGCAATTTTCTAACCAACTTGTACAATTCAATTTTGCATTCATATTGTTTTGGTATTATTGTTGGCACAAACTTTAGACCATATCTCAACACATTACAAAATGTTCATCCAGGGAACAACCAGATAAATTCACAATGATGTTAGCACTTTTAGACAAACAATCAGTACCATTTAGTTCTTTTGTTATCATGCCCTTGCCATTGATGGCCCCCTTTCTGAGGCTCACATTCTGAATAACTCCTCTTTTGTTGCCTGTTGTTCTCACCATAGGGGCGAAAATTGCCCTGCATGTACTGTCCATTCATTGACATAGGTAGGGGTGGATAATCTTTAATATCTTCACCATCATTGTAGTACCTGATGTTCTCATTCGAAGATACTTCCATACTGCTATCATTTTCTTGGCTTAAACCAAGTACGAAAGACACACAGATAATCCCACCAGGGTATGATATACTAAGAGCAGACCGAATAACTTCGAAGGTGGCAGTAGCCATACTCTACAAAATACATTACAAATCTCCCTTGCCTCTCCACAACCCCTCCTAACAAACAATGCCGAAATTCTACTTGTAAAACTTCAACCAAACAAACATAAAAGCATAAATATAGCATGTATTTACATCCCCCCAGGCAACAATAATAACAAAACCTTAGAGGACTTTCTCCACTGGTTAACTCAAACTCCCCCCCAGGAATCCATAGTGTTAGGTGACTTCAACATCGATTGAATTCCTTCTCATCTAGCTCCCCATCTAGCAGCATAAATCTACATGGCTTTTCTCAGCTCATATCCACTCCTACCAGACTAGGTAAACCCCAAAACAAAGACAGCATCCTGGACTGGATCCTTACTAATAAAGATCCTGACCAGTACTCAGCAGGTACTCACCCAGAGGACATGAGTGATCACTTACTCACCTATGTTATCAAATTCAAGAAAATCATCCCCCTTCTTACAACCATAAAAAAAATCAGGAATAATAATAAATTCAACACCTCCATTTTTCAAACTGAACTTAAAGCCCACAACTGGACAATACTCAAGTCTCTTCCTCTTGAAGAGGCAGTTATCTACTTCAACACCACCTTCCTCAAGATTCTAGATTCCCATGCTCCAATACAGTCCATTAGAACTAAAACCAAAACCGCACCATGGCTCTCTAAGGAAACAAAATCCAAAATCCTATCTAGAAACAAGATGTGGGTCACATGGCGATCTAAAGACCCACACTCCCACCAAACCTTCCGGCAACTTAGAAATGAAACTAAAAGAATGATCTTAAATGATAAAAAACTTCTTCCTCCACCTCCAACACAAACACCTTAATAATCCACAAAATTCTAGGCAGGCTTAAACAAGCTCCTGCACCCAGGCCAGGCAACCACCCCCACTCCAACAACTTGCAAACAACAGTGCCCTGTAAACATTGCTAACACATTCAATAGTTTCTTCACAGAAACTATACAATCCCCACACAATTCAAACAAACAACCAGCCCACTCCACTACCCATGCCAGCAGAATACTACAACTACATCAGATCATCTATTTACCTTCGATCCAGTACCCATATCCTTTATAACATCTCTTCTTAAAAACTAAAACCCACTAAGCTAGCAGCTGACCTTCTCCCAGCTGAGTTTCTGCAAAAAGCAGCTGAGGCCATTTCCTATCCGTCTCCATAATCATAAACCGCTTGTCACAAGCCTTCATCCCCTCCATATGGAAAATGTCCCACATTATTCTTCTCCATAAAGGTGGTAGCTCACTAGAGCTAACCAACTACAGACCTATAGCTATACTCTCACCCTGGCCAAAATTATGGAAAAGCGTGTCCACAAACAACTGATGGAACACCTCACCAAAAATAAAATTCTAGCCAACTCCCAACATGGCTTCAGGCCAAATCACAGTACCACATCAGCCCTACTATCCTTTTCTAATACCATCAATAACTTCAGAAACAATAATAAACTATCATCTGCTCTTTTCTTAGACCTCTCCAAGGCCTTTGATATGGTAAACCACATTCAACTCCTCCATACATTAAAACTATCACTCAGCAATTCCACGCTGAAATGGTTCCAATCCTACCTGTCCAATAGGCAACAGGCTGTTCTATGGCAGGACAAATTATCTACATGCCTACCTGTTACACTTGGAGTTCCCCAAGGATTTATTCTTGGCCCTTCTTCACCATCTTTGTTAATGACCTGCCCACAATCACCCCCATGCCACATGCATTCAATATGCAGATGATTCGACTATCATCAGCACTGCCTCCAACCTGGCAGACCTCACTGCTTCAACCCAAGACACCTTCAACCTAATAGAAAATGGTTCTCAAGTCGACAACTAGTTCTCAACCCCAACAAAACAAAACTACTTACTTTCTCACCCACTAACAAGACTCTTCCCCACCTTCTCTATTACATCCTCCAATGGAATCACTATATCACCAGAAGCTCACACAAAGCTATTAGGTGTTACCATTGATAACTCCTTAAATTTGACACCCATTTCAATCTTACCATCAAAACCACAATAAAAGCTTGGCTCTCTATAAAGTAAAACACTTTCTCACCTCACGCTAAAATTACAATTGCCAGCACATACCTACTATCAACTCTTTTCTATGCCTCCCCTCTTTACAAACCTAAACAAGACAACCCTTAACAAACTTGCTTCTTGTTACAATCACATAGCTAGATTTGCCACAAATTCCACCTTTAGAACGCACCACTGCACTAACTTGAAGCAACTAGGGTGGTTAGAGTTTTCCAGCCAACTCCATTTCAACCAACTCAAACGGCTCACCAGATACTGTATCACCCAGAGAAAACACCAGCTCTGAAAACATCATTAACCCCTATATTAACCTGCAATCTTACGCCCTCCAATAAGATCTTAGCTCAAACTACCAAAGCCAATAATTCTGCTGGGGATTCTCTATTCTCAAACTTTGTAGGTAAAATGGAACTCCCTACCGACCATGCTCACCTCAGAACCCTCACTCCTTCAATTCAAAAAGCTTAAACCCCATCTCAATACTCTCTGGCAATGTCCCTGTTCCAAACCTGATTAACCACTATCATTTACCCTTCTCTTACCTCACTATCCTTGATCGCTTTTTAACAAGGCCGCCTTTGTAACTGACCTATGTTTTTTTTTTATATGCTGCTGTTGTTTTTTTTTCCCAAGATGTGATGTATCTTTATATTGTATTTAGAACTCAACTATCATCCTTTTTTTGCATTAACAATGTTCATATGTCTGTTATGCACTTGGAGCTTTTCTCCCCGGGCCTCCGCTGAAAATGGACATGTATCCAGTCGGACTCTCCCGGTTAACAAATGTAAAATAAAATAAATAATAAATAAATAAATTTCCGTTTCTCTCTCTCTCGCTACACCCACCCCTTCCTGAAAACGGACCCGTGACCGAGAACGATGATTTGTAGGTCTAAAAAAAGCAGTGCCTCTTTCATAGTCTCGGAGGTCTCTTTGAATTTTATACATTTTCTGTTCTAACAGCTTTTTTCAAGTGTATTTAGTTTATCTTGAATTTCACACAAACAAGATTCAAACCAAACTCTCTCCAACAATGTCATTAAATTATTGCACACATCAGTAATGTCTTTCTTAATTATACTTAACTTTATTACATCCCGTTCTACCAGGATGTTAGTCCATTCCTTTGAACAAAGATGTGCTGCTTTTTCCTAATGCTTTTTAAACACTTTCTCTTCAGGTCTAGTTAAATCAAAAGGCAAAGAAGGCTATTTGACTGCTCTCAGTCCCTGAGGGACTATATCCATGTCCAGATATCTCTGCAGACTTGTCTGGTTATAATAAGTAGCCATTTCTTTATTCATCAAATTACTTAATTTGTTGATTAAAGTTTTTACCTCTGGTGGAAAATCCATAGAGCATTTATCAATGTCAGCAAAAGGATTAGTGATACGTTTGTTTCTTGTCTCAGCTAAAATTGTTTCCCATCCAGGCACAGAGGATCCTTCATCACTGCCCATTATTCTCTCACCTCGGTCTTTTTCACGATCCATATTAGAGCTCAAAAATCCATCAATTGTTCGCTGAGAGGAACCCAAACTCTCCTCTCTAAATATCAGTGGAATATTCGCTGCTGGATCACTGGCCATCAAAACAAAACAAAACAGCTCTGCAACATCACACTGTATGTGCTTCAACACAAACGATACCACCAAAGCCACAAAAAGTATTTTATTTCTCTAGCGCCTCGGCTACAAACAGCCTTCAAGGAGTAAAATACACAAAGTGAACCACACTTTATATAATGCCAGCAGCTTCAATCAATGAACAATTAAACAATTAAACAATACAATTAAAAAGACATCACTCAAATTTCAGTTTAAACTTTTTCAAAGTGTCAGTATACCATTTCATATAACACTTTTCCAACAACATTCAGTATTTAATCCCTTTGGTACTAACGTACCATATTTTAAAATAAATATTGTTTCCTTTTTTAAAAGATTATACCTATGTATTTCCCTATCATTACTATTTAAACCAATCTGTTCTAAAATAGTTGATTCAAGTCCTTCAAGCTTTCCATCATGGCAATTTCTAAAATGTTGGGCCAAGGGGCTTTCTATCCTACCTGTCCTAATGTCCCTCAGATGTTCTAATAATCTAACTTTGAACATTCTTTTAGTTTGTCCAATTTAGAACATATTGCATGTAGATCTAATAGCATATACTACCCCTTCTGTTCTACAATTATAAACCCCATTCACACTAAATGGGATATTATTTATAATTTGAAAAGTATTTACTATATAGGGACATCCTCTACACTTATTACAGGGTCTCATCCCTTTATTCCAAATCTGCACAGATAAATTAATCTCTGGTCTATGGAATTTAGTATGTACCACCATATCTCGTATGTTTCTACCTCTCTTATAAGAAAATGCTAACTTTTTGTTAACCAGCCCATTTAGTTGATCAAAACTTTTCAAAAATTCCCAGTAATGGAGCATAGTTTGTTTAATATTTTCACTCAATACATTATATCCTAAAATCAGAAATAAGCTATCTGTATCTCTATTATTCCTTTCACTACAATATTTCTCACACAGCTTTTTGTTTTATCTATTCCATGTCTAATATGCAATACCTTCTTTACATCTCTTTCAATAATTTTCACATCATATCTTCTATTCTTAAACATTGTTGCAGTTTGTTCTAATTGTTTTCTAAAATTACTCTCAGCATTGCATAATCTTGATATTCTAAGAAATTCTCTGAATGGCAATGATTCTAGAGTATGTCTAGGATGATAACTAGTGCCTATTAGAAATTGATTTACCTCATTAAATTTCCTATGTATGCTTGTACTTATACATTCATCCACTATTCCACAAAAGTTTATATCTAAAAAAGAAACTTTATGTGCATATTGTAAACCATCAAATGTTATCTGAAATTTATTCTGCTGTATTTCTTCTACAAAATGCGGTACTAAAAGTACACCACATTCACACAAAAGAACTAAATCATTAACAAACCTAAAATAAAATCTAACATATTAGACATAGCAAGAGAGTACAGTCAACAGAGAATGTAATGTCATGTCAGCACATAGTGAGATGTTACGTCACTGACAGGTAAATATCCGGAGTAGTTAGCGGATGTGGCCGTGTTTGCACGCACAGGTTAAATGTTACAATGTTTGTTTAACTGTGTTTAACCGATGCTATAATGTCACACAAACACTTTTAAACATGCTTACAACTGCTTAAATGAGCCTTACTCTGCAGTAAAAAACAGACCATGCACACTATAGTCATGGGACATACCACTAAGCCATCCGAGGTGTACACATGTTTCATGTTCCTGATTTCACTGTAATGATCACAAATGGGACAGTGGCCTTGTGTACATATGTACAGTACATTGTAATGTACTGTAGTTTGTGAACCAACACATTCCAGTCTACAGATGATATGTCAGTGATGTCTGCAAACACACACACACACACACACACACACACACACACACACACACACACACACACACACACACACACACACACACACACACACACACACACACACACACACACACATATATATATATATATATATTATACAGTTACAACAACAGCTATATATATAAGCATCTATGAACACACTTTGTTCATAGGTTCATAGGTTCATACTAGGCTATCTGCCCTAGGGCATTTATAAGCCTAGCCAGAGTGTGTATGGCTTTCGCCACCCATTTTAAATTAATTTTGCTATGCCCTTTTTCGAGGTTAGTATACTGCACTTCTGTCTAACAGTGACACAGAAGTGATACCCGGGGTAAACCTACGATCTCCATCCACTCATCAAGATTCCTCTTGAAGAGAGTCAATGAGGACTCTGCCTAACCTGGACTGGGATTTTATTCCAGAGTGAAGGAGCCTCAGGGTTATGAATCTGTCCCTCCAGCATGTCCTATTTATTTCAGTGCTGAGGTTTAAGTCCCTCGAGCGCGTAGCTCGATGGGATTTGGATTTTCTGAGGTGCAGCATGTCCATTAATTCCGGGTTGGACATGGCTTTATAAGTCAGGCACAGATCGCCTCTGAGCAGGCGGTATGCCACTGAGTAGAGCTGGAGTTTCTTTAACCAGGCAGCATACGGCATCTATTTGAGCCCCTTGATCCTCTTGGTGAGGTACTTTTGGGGCCTTTCCAGTTGCTGCAGGTGTCCGGTAAGGTACATCCCAAAAGGGGCATTGTACTCAATTATGGTCCTGATGAGGGATGAGTAAAGAGGCACGATGACCTCCCCTGATCTAGATGTGAATCCTTTCATGATTAGGTGGGCTATATAAAATGTTTTTCTAACCACTTTGGCCACGTGGTTGTCAAATGAGAGATTGCTATCAACTTGGGTCTCCAGGTCCCTAATTACTTCTTCTGTACTTAATGGATCACCACCTATGTGGTAATTTGTGGGCACTTTGTTTTTGCCAAAGGGGATGACTATACAATTTTTGGCGTTTAGCTTGAGGCCATGGCTCTGGCACCAGTTGTCTGTTTCTATGAGGCCCTTTTGGAGGATGCTTGTGTCAGCTGGAGAGTCTATTATGGTGCCCAGTTTGCAGTCATCTGCCTTGGTCAGCCACAGTCCTTCCATGTTGGCCTGTACCTCTGAGAAATATATACCGAACAAGAGAGGTCCCAAGACTGAGCCTTGTGGGATGCCACTTGTAACTGGTTTGGAGTCTGACATGGCTACAGCTATTCTAACCATGTGGGTTCTGTCCTTGAGCCAGTTTGCAACCCATCTAGTGACATAGGGGTTTATATTTAAGCTGGTGAGCTTATCTATAATGCCCGAGTGGGGTATTGTATCGAAGGCTTTTGAGGTCCAGGTAGGCTGTGTGGACCACCTTCCCTTGTCAATGGCCTTGGTGACTGTTTCAAAGAAATTGACCAGGTTTAAGAGGCAGGATCTGCCCTTAACAAAGCCGAACTGGGTAGGATCCAGTGTCTGTAGGTCCCCAATATCTTTATTTATAAGGTCCATGATGATCCTTTCCATAGCTTTGCAGACCAAGCTAGTGAGACTTATGGGGCGATAGTTTCCAGGATCCGTTGAGGCACCACCTTTGTGGAGAGGGACCACTGTTGCTGTACGCCACTCTTTGGGTACATATCCTGTAGTAAGGCTGAGATTGAACAGTAGTTTTATGTTTGGGTTTAGCTCTTCTTGGAGTTCATGTAGGAGCCCGGGACACCGCCTGGTCCCATTGATGCTGTGTTTCTGCTTTGGAGAGGGCAGCTCTTACCTGAGCATCTGAGATGTCAGGGGCAGCACTCTGCTGGGATAGATATTAGCCCTTTGGTGGGGAGGGGAGAAGTTTGCGCTGAACCTGTCAGCTAGGATGTTGGCAATGTCTGTGGGTTCGTGTATTTTTGTCATTTTGGACTAATTCTGAGCATATCTGGGAATTCCCACCCAGGTTCCTAACATAACTAAAGAAAGCCTTGTGATTATCCTTAGTGTCCTGTGCAATTTTTCTCAAGCTGGCCTTAGACGATTTTATGAGTGCCTGTAGTTTTTGCTAATACTGATCAGAGATGCCTTCCCTTTTGGGATTTTGCTCTGTCATGTAGTAGCTTCCTCCTTCTATTGTATAGTTTGTTTATGGTTGGGGTCCACCAGACAGGACGCCTGCCTTTGGAGGATTGGGTCTTGGTTTTATTTGGGATCGATGATCCATGCATTCCTGAAGGTGTTCATAGAATACGCTTATAAAGGATTTTGTGGTCTGGGCCATATTATCCAGAGGCCCGGGCTTTGAAGGATTCCACCTCGGTTTTGAGGAGTGTGAAATTTGCTTTAGAGAAGTTTTTCACTGTGGTTTTCTGGGCATGGGGTGGGGTCGGGATGTGAATATCCAGTGAGATTAGTTTATGGTCTGATCTTACCAGTGAGGGATACACTTCTGGTCTGGAGCATAGAGTCCCCATGTTGGTGATGATCAGGTCCAGTATGTTTTCCCTCTTGTGGAGTGGTAACAAGTTGTTCCATAGCATTTGAGTTTATAAATTCTAGGAACCTTTGGGCTAGGGTGTTGGAGCTAGAGTAATGCTCCCAGTCTATGGTTGGGTAGTTGAAGACACCCAATATAATGGTGTTTGGAGAGACCTTCATATTTTCCAGTGTTCTCAGGAAGGCCGAGTGGGGTTCCTGGGTTTGGGAGGGTGATCTGTAGCAGGCTATAAACTGGAAGGCAGTTTTACCCACTGTTAGTTGCACATGGATAGTCTCTGATGCTTTGTGCTGTGCCACCAACCTGGAGGTGTGGGTATCTTTGACGAATATTGATACTTCCCCTCCTTTTGTGGTTCGGTCCAAGTTTTGGGGCCGAAAAGCATGGTATGAGGTATAACCTGGTAGTGCTGGGGTGCTCTCGAGAGCTTGAACCAGGTTTCTGTTACTGCACAAATATCAATGTTCTCCATGCTAAGGAGAGTTTTGAGTGCGTGCATCTTGAGGTTTAGACTTCTGGCGTTGAGTGGCATTACTCTTAGTTTCTTATCCCTTGTGATACCTATGGAGGTGGGTTTGTCTTTTGAGCCTTGCCTAAAAAAGGCACTATGGGGGTAGCAAGAGCCTTTGCCAATATCCGAAAGCCCAGGGGTGACAGGTGCAAGCCGTCCCTAGCGAAGCATCGTGGCTTGTCAAGCATGTCATCCCAGGCTGACAGGCATTGATCCCTTTGAATGACACCAATACTTAAGCCAATTGTTGAAATTGATAATCTTGTCTTCATACTGTGGCATCATTCTTGGTGAGGGTAAGATGCTACTCAAGGTCAGGGTCATACCGGCCTGGGCTACATGCCCAGAGAGCTCCTCTATGTCTCTTTTCATGTAGTCCAGGGAGGTACGTCTCAGGTCATTCACACCAGCATGGACAATGACTGAGTCATATTTGTACTTGCCTTGGAGTGACCTGAGTGCTTGTGTTATGTGGCGGATCCTAGCACCTGATAGGCAGCTCACCGTGACCTTCTCCTTGTTCAGCCTGGTGAGCGGGACGTGAGTGTGCCTGATGATAGAGTCACCTATTACAAGTGTATCAAGTGTGTTGTTTAGCCTTAAGGGCTGTGACTGTTCGGCACACTGGCTTTGTGAGCTATGTGTTGCATGTATTTTGTTTTGGGGTAGCGGTTGCTTGGGTGTCTGCTTTGGATGTCTCTGCTGCTTAGGCAGATTTTTATTTAGAGCCTCCAAGTATGTTTTTGTGTGTTTGTGTTTGGTTTGCTGTCGTGGTAGGTCTATGTGAGACTGGAATTGTAGTGAGTGTGGTTTCCTTCTCCTCCTGACTGGTTACGCCAGTACTGAGTTGAGAGAGCTTAGCCTCCAGTTTGGCTATATGGTTGCATCTCTCACATGTGTTGGAATTTGTTGGGAGGAGGAGAGGGTTGTCTGTGTACATTAGGCAGTTGTAACATTGCCTCAAGATTCCCAGGTTCACCAGCTGGACCGGAGAGGAGATTGACAACTGACCTTTGGACATGCTAGAATAGTATTGTGAATTCCTTTATAATTGAAAAAAAGGGCCAATGGGGAACAAGTTACTGAAGGGGAGTTTGTGAGGGTGTAGTGCTTTTAATTTTTTTAGTGCTGACTTATATAATTGTTTTAGTGAGCAAGTGCTAGGCTTTAGCATAGGAATAGGGTGTTTATTATGAGAACTAGATCAGTTCCAAGGCTCAAACCCAAATAAGCAGCGCTGCTCGATGAAGCGCTATGCACAAAATCACACAAAGCCGCGCTACAGCGGGTTTTATACAGGCAGACTTGAAAGAGCTAGAAATTGGCCCAAAACAGCCAACAGACTACCAGATTACTGTGCTGGGAACACTCCTCCAGGGACAGATAGCCTGCTCCAAGCTCCCCACTGCCACTGGTGAACAAAGAAGCCTCCTCTATCCAAGAAAGGAAATGGCAGCACAGGAACTTTCCAAAAGTCCAGAATACAGCAAAGTCTGTATTTGGAACACTCTAGGTCAGGAAAGATGGGAAACAAGGATAACTTTTTTTCTTTTTGCAACAAACAGCAGGAAATTGCAATAAATATGTAACACAGGCTAGCACTTGAGTGTGTAGCCTCAACAGTAAATGCAACAAACAGGACAAACTTTAAAAGTGCAGGTGCAAAAACAACTTTAGACAGTTTAAAACAGTTCAAGAAGCAGAAATATTTGCAGTTTAGCTAGATCGGACAGTCACAGGTAGTAGCAGGAAAACACTTTTATCAGGTTAGCAGTTGCTCTTTTAGCCTCTCTGCTGCTAGCACCACTCTGCAGGACCACGAGGAGCTTGGCTGAGTAGTAACAAGTGCAAAAACCTCACCAAAGCGGGTTTTATAAAGGGGGATTTGAAAGAGCTAGAAATTGGCCCAAAATGGCCAATAGACTACCAGATTCTTGTGCTGGGAACACTCCTCCAGGGATAGATAGGCTGCTCTAAGTTCCCCACTGCCACTGGTGAACAAAGAAACCTCCTTCTATCCAAGAAAGGAAATGGACAACACAGGAACTTTCCAAAAGTCCAGAATACAGCAAAGCCTGTATTTGGACTACTCTAGGTCAGGAAAGACAGGAAACAAGGATAATTTTTTTTTTCTTTTTTTCAACAAATAGCAGGAAAATGCAGTAAATATGTAACACAGGCTAGCACACTTGAGTGTGTAGCCTCAACAGGTAAATGCAACAAACAGGACAAACTTAAAAAGTGCAGGTGCAAAAACAACTTTAAGCAGTTTAAAACAGTTCAAGAAGCAGAAATATTTGCAGTTTAGCTAGATCGGACAGTCGCCCAGGTAGTAGCAGGAAAAAACACTTATCAGGTTAGCAGTCGCTCTTTTAGCCTCTTTGCTGCTTGCACCACTCTGCAGGACCACGAGGAGCTTGGCTGAGTAGTAACAAGCGCAAAAACCTTGCCAAAGCAGGTTTTATACAGGGGGATTTGAAAGAGCTAGAAATTGGCCCAAAATGGCCAGTAGACTACCAGATTCTTGTGCTGGGAACACTCCTCCAGGGATAGATAGGCTGCTCTAAGCTCCCCACTGCCACTGGTGAACAAAGAAGACTCCCTTAATCCAAGAAAGGAAATGGCAACACAGGAACTTTCCAAAAGTCCAGAATACAGTAAAGCCTGTATTTGGACTACTCTAGGTTAGGAAAGACGGGAAACAAGGATAATAATTTTTTTTTTTTGTTTTTCTTTTTTTCAACAAATAGCAGGAAAATGCAGTAAATATGTAACACAGGCTAGCGTACTTGAGTGTGTAGCCTCATCAGGTAAATGCAAAAAACAGGACAAACTTTAAATTACAAGCGCAAAAGTGCGCTAAAGCTGGCTTTAAAGCAGGGGGTTAGAAAGAGATAGGAAATAGCCCAAAACAGCCCATAAGCTACAGGTCACTGGGCTGGAACCACTCCTCAAGGGACAGATAGGCTGCTCAGAGCTCCCCACTCTCACTGGTGAACAAAGAAGCTTCCTCCTATCCAAATAAGGATATGGGCAACACAGGAACTATGACACAGCCCAGAGATCAGCAATACCTGAAGACTGGACTATTCTAGTTCAGTAAAGGCGGGAAACAAGGAATTTTTTTTTTTGTTTTTTGTTTTTACAAAGTATCAGAAATTAGGTACAGAAACACAGTAAATGCTTTAATTCGGCTAGCGCACTTGAGTGTGTAGCCTACCAATTAAACTAAGCAAAAACAAATTTTAAAAGTGCAAAAAAAACCTCAGAAATACAGGCAGAAATGCAATAAAACAACTTTACAGAGCTTATTTAGTAAAAGAAACAGAAAAGTCTATATATACAGAAAAGCAGCTAAAACACACAAACTCTTCAGATGCAGTGCAACCTAGAGCACTTGAGTTGTAGCAATATTAAGGCTATTACAGTTATAATAAATGCTCTGAAATATACTGTATAATTCCAAAATGTTTGAGAAGCACAGTCAGAACACAAGGAGGTTCAGGCGAAAGAAAAAAAAAAAAAGTTTTGTTTTACTTTTTGAAAGGGAAAAAGGAGGAACAGAAGGCATTATCAAATGTTCTCTCTGTATTAGGCAGAATGAGCTAATGACACTAGACTGGGAGGAGTGTCACTGTAGGGGCGGGCAACTGCAAAGCCACCAAGTATAAGAGCAAGACACCAACAGGGAGGGAGGGTGGGACAATAGCCTACAGCCAGCAAGCACTACAGACACAAATGAAAGTTTTTAAACAGATAAGGATTTGTAAAGATACAGAATAGACAAAGTGCTATATATATATATATATATATATATATATATATATATATATATATATATATATATAAAATTTTAAAAACAGTAATCTGTAAAAATAATCAAAAAAATCAAGATACTTATATTTTCAGCTCAGTTGCAGTCAACAACTTCTTTTCCAGTCTGCACTGTGTGTAAAGACAGAAACCCTATCAAAGTTAGGGCTTAAATACCAAAACAGCTTTTCAGAACACAAAAGAACCAGCCCCCACTAGCCAAAAGATAATTACACAGAGGAAATGCTTCAGTTAAAACAATAGCCTACAGCCAGCAAGCACTAGAGACACAAATGAAAGTTTTTAAACAGATAAGGATTTGTAAAGATACAGAATAGACAAAGTGCTATATATATATATATATATATATATATATATTAAATTTTAAAAACAGTAATCTGTAAAAATAATCAAAAAAATCAAGATACTTATATTTTCAGCTCAGTTGCAGTCAACAACTTCTTTTCCAGTCTGCACTGTGTGTAAAGACAGAAACCCTATCAAAGTTAGGGCTTAAATACCAAAACAGCTTTTCAGAACACAAAGGAACCAGCCCCCACTAGCCAAAAGATAATTACACAGAGGAAATGCTTCAGTTAAAACAATAGCCTACAGCCAGCAAGCACTAGAGACACAAATGAAAGTTTTAAACAGATAAGGATTTGTAAAGATACAGAATAGACAAAGTGCTATATATATATATATATATATATATATATATATATATATATATATATATATATATATATATTAAATTTTAAAAACAGTAATCTGTAAAATAATCAAAAAAAGCAAGATACTTATATTTTCAGCTCAGTTGCAGTCAACAACTTCTTTTCCAGTCTGCACTGTGTGTAAAGACAGAAACCCTATCAAAGTTAGGGCTTAAATACCAAAACAGCTTTTCAGAACACAAAAGAACCAGCCCCCACTAGCCAAAAGATAATTACACAGAGGAAATGCTTCAGTTAAAACAATAGCCTACAGCCAGCAAGCACTAGAGACACAAATGAAAGTTTTTAAACAGATAAGGATTTGTAAAGATACAGAATAGACAAAGTGCTATATATATATATATATATATATATATTAAATTTTAAAAACAGTAATCTGTAAAAATAATCAAAAAAAGCAAGATACTTATATTTTCAGCTCAGTTGTAGTCAACAACTTCTTTTCCAGTCTGCACTGTGTGTAAAGACAGAAACCCTATCAAAGTTAGGGCTTAAATACCAAAACAGCTTTTCAGAACACAAAGGAACCAGCCCCCACTAGCCAAAAGATAATTACACAGAGGAAATGCTTCAGTTAAAACAATAGCCTACAGCCAGCAAGCACTAGAGACCCAAATGAAAGTTTTTAAACAGATAAGGATTTGTAAAGATACAGAATAGACAAAGTGCTATATATATATATATATATATATATATATATATATATATATATATATATTAAATTTTAAAAACAGTAATCTGTAAAAATAATCAAAAAAATCAAGATACTTATATTTTCAGCTCAGTTGCAGTCAACAACTTCTTTTCCAGTCTGCACTGTGTGTAAAGACAGAAACCCTATCAAAGTTAGGGCTTAAATACCAAAACAGCTTTTCAGAACACAAAAGAACCAGTCCCCACTAGCCAAAAGATAATTACACAGAGGAAATACTTCCTTGCTTGTGACACAGAAGCACTCCAAAGGAATTGGAGTTTACACAAAACACATGCAACTCTGGTATTATAACAATTAATATTAACCTAAGTCACCATAGAAGGGGTGGTTGTTGTGCATGTGAAGATTGGGGTGGGGAAGGAATGATGGGTAATGCAATCATGCATCAAGGAGGGCCTGGGTTGGATGTCCAATAAGTGAACTGGAGGGGCATACATGGAGTATGGGGACAATATAAAAAGGACACAAAGCAAGAACCTTACTCATTCATAATACACCCTGTCATGTCACATTGCAACCCCTACTTTCACAAACATATGAACATCAACATGTATCAGACATATGTACACCAACTGATTGTCACATATGTTTTCAGTAGTGAGGAATGTCTGTAGTACAATGTATATTCTAAACACCATAACATTCGTGCATATCTCAGATGCCTTAGTGGTAATATCAGTACCTGTATTGTTCATGGTCCCGGGTTCAAGACCTGCAAGGGCTGTTAGGTTATTCTGAGGGCCAGAATAAGGGCTTTTGGATGCAGGTGGATTAAAGCACTCTTAAGCAGTTGTAAGCAGGTTTCCACGTGTTTGCATGATGGTAAGCGGCACTGCAACATGGTAAACTGAGAACCGCTTCACACGTTTGACCTTTGTTTAACGTCACGCAGACCACAGGCAAACCTGCTCACAACCGGGTAATGTGCGTTATTCACACTTTCCCTACCAGTGCCTACTCTGAGAGGTAAAATAACACCTTCAAGGAGTAGAACCCACAGCCATGTACTCCATCCTCCGATTAACCTAACACTAAGCTACCTGGGATGTACCTAACCCAATTGTGTATGCAGACAGGTTAAAACACAAAAGGGAGGAATGTGTTGAAATAGGACAACCCGCCATGTACCCAATTAAAGGTGTATACTCATATATATATATATATATATATATATATATATATATATATATATATATATATATATATATATATATATATATATATATATATATATATATATATATATATATATATATATATATATATATATAGAGAGAGAGAGAGAGAGAGACATGTCGATATATACAGGTCTACATATATATGTAGATGTATAGATAGGTTAGAAACATCTACACATCTATGAAGGTACAGATAAATGTATGCAATAACGTATATATGTATATACATACACACACACACACACACACACACACATATATATATATATATATATATATATATATATACATATATATATATATATATATATATATATACATACACATACACACACACACACACACACACACTCACACACACATACATGTCTGTAGACACCATCCGAAGTGGTCATATCTGAGTGTAACATGGACCATAGCAATCACACATTCCCACCCCCCCAAACAATATGAACATAACATATGAAGAGTATATGCCAATACACTATTACAAATGTGTTCCATGGACACAGTCACCAACACAACTGCATTGACTGCAAATATCCATGACAGAATTACACAGACAGCTTTCATTTTGCAAATCTTTATTACATTCTGATGTATTGCCGAAAGGATTCAAGGGCTAACAATACCTGCATGCTATACAGGAAGCATTTAATAGTGCCTTAATGAATCAGCCTGCATTTACCATAGTTTTAGTCCACTAAGGCATAGGTGTTCACATAGGGAAAGAATACCCACACACATATAGACATTGTATAAAAGGGGTTCCTACACACCTGCATGTGCTGTGTACACCCACCAACATCTACCCCACAACCGAAATAATTACATCAATACATACTGTCATACCATAACCAATTATGCAACTGCTGTACAAAATCTGCTGAAACCTTAACATACCTGGACACCGTCACACTAACATGGCCCTATGTGAAATAGTTGCCGTTATACAATTGAGCAGCTGCTGATGTAACAGGGTTTGTATGAACTAATCCCGTTTCAGAGGGTTGAAAGGTTCGTACACCAGGAAGTTTTACTGAGTACTGATTATTAGCACAGTATGATACACAGTAACACCAAACTAAATATGTCTGGTAAGTACACTGTAAACCCCCTAACATTATATGCATAGCTATGCAGTCTTGAGCTGGTCAAACAACCTGGCCAGACTGACACATATGCAGAAGTATTAGGTACAGATAAACCCTGCACAAGTAGCAATGTTCAGAAATATAACAGCAGTACTCACATTTAGACCAACTCCTCTAGGCATTACACACAATATATTACTGTTCGTCTCAATACAGCTGTTGCAATAGATTCCAAACAAAACCTCCACACTGTCTTCCTCACAAGTAAGGCAAAGGGACAACGCCCAAGTGGAGTACTCATTTATACTCCACTGTAGCCATTGTATTGGCTAAGGCAGTAGCAGCGCAACTGATGTGCATGTAATTAGCTACTTAGGAACACCAATTGGCCATCGGGATAGCACATGTTACTGATCTGTAACTATAAAAGGTTGCCTTTCACACATTCAAACCATCTGTATCTACCTGTAGGACAGTACAAAACACTGAAAGATGAACCGAAAATGAGTAGTACACTAGTTAATAACACCTCCGATTACTAAGACGGTATGTATAACATGTAGTATGTCTGTGTATGTAGTATCTGTACTGTAAGAACTACAGCGTAATCAATGCATATAGTGGAAATAGCTATCTTGTAGCAATGTATTGTTGAGCAGTAGTAATGCTTGTAGCATTCTATGTGTGTACTGCTGTAGGACACACGGCACACTCCACATACACCACAAGGGATGCTATGGGCTTGGAACCCACCAATTCGCTTCCAGCCACTGTCAGTGTCAGGATTGGTCCAACAAGTAAGTGCTTTAACAGGGGATAGTATGTGTTGATATATAGTAACAGTCGACATATGTATGGGTGTATAAGTAAGATGAATATGTTTAAGGTGGGCTTACCGTGCAAATATGGTGTGCATTGTTTAATATTGTGCCAATAACTGTATAATGTACAGTATTCTAGGCAGATCTGTATTCTATTCTACAGAGCAGTTTTGTTATGTTATACAAACCGTAGTTATATCTATTGGCAATTACAATACTCAATGACAGGATACATAGCATTAGTATTCATCTGACAGGTTAGCAGCATGATAGCAAAGATAATTGGAAGAGCCAGGTAACTATGCATGCACATAACACATGTAATATCCACCTCTCTACTAATGTTTGCAAGCAATAATGGCTGTGCATGTGTACATGTTATGCAAATGTGTAGTGACCCTTGTTACAGGGCTGGGCCAAATGGCTATGTGCACACCTACATAGAGTGGATATTGAGAGTACAGACACACTGGTTGAACTACCAGGTTTGTGTAGCTCAACCTAACAGCTGCCTGCACATACTGTATGTAAGGTAGTGCCCAGCACTGGTAATGAAACAGGTTGCACATCATCTTTAACTCCAGTGTAACATCTGCAATAGGAGTGTAAGATATAGGAGACAGCTGCCCATGTGTAATAGCAGCATCATAGGTGATGGCTCAAACTATCTGATTATATCCTGATCATGTTGATAGTGGCATCAGAGCCTATTGATACATGACTCTGTTTGGGGAGTGGGTGTCTGTGCCCAGCAGTGTTCATGGTCCTGATGGATATGTGAGTATATACCCAGAGAAGGAAACAGACCTGTAGACACATGCATCATCTGTAATCAACTAACAGGATGTGATGTGCTCCTCAGAGGAGGTTTGCTGCTAAGGGTAGCTACAATGTTTCCATAATAGCCAGTGTTGTCACGTCCATAACACAAATATTTACATGTGAGCATCACTGTCTAAAACATCTTCAGAGGCAATATGTAAACTAAATACAGTACTTGGTACTTGTAGTACTGACTGCTCATACAGGCATGTCCACTAGTCAGCTACTGGTGTTTCCTAATGTCAGCTTAGTGTATGTGGCCATCCTGGGGGAATGTAATCTCTATGCCATGTACACTGTCAGACCCACCTAACACCATGCCCCACACATTGTCTGGGATGCAGCTACAGGGGTAAGCTGGAAGGCAGCCCAGTCTACAGCCATGACTGGACTGGACAGTCATGAGGTGTAGGTTAACACATGAAGCTCATCAACACAATCAACACATACACTTACCAGAACACAGTATGGACACCCACACCCACTACCGGAAATCACACACATTCACAGATGTGTCTAAGTATATGGCCAAACAAGTGACCCCCCAAGCAGGAAGAGACAGACACCGAAATACACAAACTGTAAGACATAGTTTGCATAATTGTGCCACACCTCTGAACACATGACCGGAAACATGCCCAACAGTACTCATTTGTGAATGCAAACTCTAGCACTATGTTACACACCGACTGATACGAGGGCATACATACTGTCAGCTGCCTGTCTGACATGATTATCCACATACGCGTACACTCAGACCACCTTTTGAACTATACACATGGCTCTGGCATATTCCACGCTGTTGTGCAGGACCTGTGCGTACACTCAGACCACCTTTTGAACTATACACATGGCTCTGGCATATTCCATGCTGTTGTGCAGGACCTGTGATGCAGTAGCCTGGACAGCATGGAAACACATGTAGGAACTGTCAGGTCTTGTAGGCTATGCAGGTATGTCCCAACACCTGGGTAGCATTCTGCCATTGGCCAGAATGATACTGCAGTACAGGGACAAAAGGATTGTATTCCACAATTGTCTAGTGTAGTGGTGCATGTCACAGGGTATCCAGTATCTGTCATCCTGGGATAACATGGGTGACAGACCATGAAGTTTTGCCAGACAGGGCCTGCACCTGTCACCCCTGGGAATCTGGATACAGCCTAGGGTTCATGCTTCCCCTATAGTGCCTTCATCATGCACGGTTCAGGTGAGGGTCCACTGCTGTTACAGGGACAGCCAAGCAATACATTGCATGTCTCGCAACACAATGATATATGTCAGAAACACTATATGGACACACATATGTCAATCCCTAACATGGAGAACATATCTGTGCAGTGGCTGAAACATATTTCAATGTCTGGAGAGCACACCTGCATGACCATGTTATAACACATACCTCACCTTTTGCCCATTATCCTTTATTGGAACACACGGGCCGCAGGAGTGTCCATATTCCTAAAGGATATGTACACCCCCCACGCTAGTTGCACGTGCATAACATCAGATGCATTATGCTGAGCAACTACCATTGTGCCACAGTGGAATTCAAAATGCACCTTGAGACAGATCACCCACCAGGCCGCGGACTTCTCAACTGCCATAATGTGCTGTAATGGGGAAGATTAGGTCTAAGTCAGAACCATAATATTGGCTACTCTCAACTATTCCATTATGAACTGTGAAGACTCCTCATGTACCAACACCTGCGTTCAATGCATGTTGGATTCCATTGACCCCACTGACCTGGACTACAGTAGTCACACAAACAGGGCTAACAGTATGCTACACATAGTTAGTCTCCAATGCCAATGTTATGTTCCCTAAGAACAGAGTGGTGAGTGCCATGGCACCCATGCAGATGGACAATGCATGTGCAAATGCTGAATCATACACAAATGAACATTAAGTAGTCACATATGTGCAAGGATTGTGCCATTGAAACAGAACCAGGAGTCAACCCAACACAAACAGGTAGGCAAACTGGTGGTACCATGCTTTAAACTGTACCACAGAAGGTAGTAACTGTTGCAAGAGTGAACACACATGAGTGGAGGTGATCACTGGTCAGCCTCAGTAAGATGCAGATACACCATATAAAACCAAGCAAAGCTACCATGAAACCAATCAGCCACATATTATGAGGCCAAGCACAGAGCATTCTATAGTGTGTCATTAATCGTAATGGCAATGACGAGACCTGCCGTGCTGCACAGCACTATGGCATGGAAAGTACTGCACCTACAGAAATAGCACCCGATCATCCAGATAGGGTCTCGGAGCACCTAAACCCACTCCCATCTCCCCCCAACAGGTACACATAGTTATATATCCATGTACACTACAGAGCCCCAATAATAACAACTATGCAGGTACAAGCTGCACTCTCTAATGCCATACATACAGCTTTCATGGGACTGTCAACATCCCAGGGTGTATCCTACACAAATGTAAGAACATTCAGCTGTCCACATACACATCATGTTCGATCATAGCTCCATGTCAGGCTGTGTACACACTGAATGGTGCACAGCAACAGTTATCACACCCCAGAAAGGGGGAGACACCATTGATAATGGGACATAATACACAGCTACCCTGCTGAGTCTGGTTTGTACAGCCATGAACCATGATCAGTGTAATTGATGTACACGGTACAGATGTAGATGACAGTAGGGTTGATTCACACTGCATATCATGACCTTGCCAGGTCGTAGGACACCATCACCCATATTGTGTTCCAGCTACACTCAGTAAACTAGGTGTATATTCCTATGTCACAGGAGTGGTCAGCAACTGAACTGCTGGCAGAACCCACACTACAGAAGGTGTCTGACGAATACACGCACATCAAACCAATGCCAGCCACAGTAATACAGGAGTCATTCCTGGTACTCCCCCTCTTTGGTATCTGTACCATATAGTCTAACACAGAAGGCATCAGCCTATTGATGTCTGCAAATGACTATGAACTAGGAGCAATAGTCGACTCATTGTGTGCTGCATTCAACATACAGAAGGGCCTTAGTGTATCAGATGTGTGTTGTGTGATGTATGGCCACATTCAGACAGCTAAGTATTGCATTGTCATCCCCTATATTACAAACCCTGTACCCATTAACTACCACATAGGCAGTGGTCAACATAATGGCAAATGTGTGTATGGGATGCAGCTGGACAGTACTTCCCTTTGATAGTTACGTCACCATAAAAGACAGGTAGTCGTATGTGGCACCCCTAACCATGACAGGGTGCCATCCAGGAATATAGAGATAACTGCTCAGCCATACTCAACACCCATGTGACCCATAATAGATCACATATTTCCTTTAAGGGTTATTGCCCATGTGTATATGGCCTACACTACCCTTCACAATCCCTAGCTGCACTATGTAGCATGCAGCCTACCCTGAATAAAGCCATGTCCAACCCAGAAATGTTGGACATGCTACACTTAACAAATCCTGATCCCAAATAAACACATACACCATGGACATCCACCTTTCTAGTACAAGGATCACAACATGCCTGACAGATCCCTGTCCCATACTATGCATCCCTGTCCATCAAAGCTGCACATCACCGCTCTCTGGGGCATGGTGTGATGACTGCATGTCAAATATATCAATAACCATGTGTATCATTTCTGTGGCACTGCTTGAACTGGCCACTGAAAATTACCTGTCTGTTGCCTACAGCTAGGTAACCTGTCTGCCTAGGCTCATAAATGGCCCAGGGCGTATAGCCTACCATGTCACTATGATCATACATGCCATAGTTGATATCCAACCCTACAAATACCATCAGGCTAGCTATTGTTCCCTGTGTTACACATGTACAACACAGGCAATACATGACAGGATGCTACACAGCGGTACAGTGCCATGTAGATGTATATGGCAAAATGCATACATGCTTTCAAGTCTACAAGGTCACAGGTCATGTCCCTAATGGCTATGTATGACTATATATGTGGCATATACACAGCATTAAAGTTGATTGCATTAATGTGAATACATCCAGGCATGTGCTGATAAGTAAAGACACCACTACAGGCAAACAGACATGCCCACATCAAGAAAACATCCACATGGTGTATGAGCAATGTCATCACATGATACACACATATATGGTGATAACATCACATCATCAGTAGGTGTCAAATATGTGTGACTTATACATGTCAGTGGTGTTAGTGTCATGTAGATCTACAAAGATTATTTGTAAACTTAATTAATGTGGTACACATGTATGTTCAGCTGTACTGCTGTACTTCTCTGTGAGTTACTGTGACCTATCTCCATCATTATGTCTTCCAGGTATGCCATGTAGCCGACTGCCGCCATACAGCCACTTGGAGGATGAGGTCCTCATCCCATACCTCCTCGACAACTATACAATGCTCTTCAGCCATGTGCCACAGGATGCACAGCAGCAGGTTGGCCTGTGGGAGGAACTCTGCAGGAGGGTAAATTATGTTGGCGGACACAATTGCACCTATCAGCAGGTGCACCGCCACTGCACTGACCAGATAAGATGGGCGAAACAGCATGCTAATGCAATCGCCAGGGAAAAAGGTGCAACAGGTGGGGGGGGCACTCACCCAGCCCCCACTCACACATACCGAGAAGCTACTGGCCAACCTGGGAACACCTGCTGACCTCCATCCACAAGCGTTAGTTGGTATTGTGGAGGTGGGTGTCTCTCAACCACAGAGCTTGGAGTTGCCTGGTAAGTCACTACTGCACATAAAACACAACCATATATCACATAGTTACATGTGTTACTGTACAATATGTAATGTAACATCATATGCAAGGCATGTATGCACACATGCCACATACTATAGTCTGCTACTCTATGTATGCACAGATGTGCATACTCCATAGTATAGTGTATTGTACTGGCTTATGTGCTAACATAGACATTGCACTCTGTAGCTACCACACAGGTGTGGATAATGATCTTACTGCTGTGACACCCCTGTTTAGTACCTCTGCCATTTTGCAGTGACAGCAGCCTGTGTCAGGTGAGATTGTTATTATTTACCAGGCTTGATAATGCACGGAACATATTAACTGCATGCTATCTGCCATAACACACATACACATAATGTATGGTGGTCCTGGTAATGGACATTGGTCAGACCTGCAATGCATCACACTGTTTATCTATGGGAAACAATTGAAGAATATATGAAACACCTACACTAAACCTTCCAAACTGTCATTGCCAAATGTGTGGACAACAGTGAATACAATGGTGGAGGTGTGTTCCACTGTAGGGACAGGTACTAGATATCAGCATTACACATGTTGGGAATATTGACAGTACTGTACAGAGAGCATATGTGTGCACACACACTAAATGTGTTGGAGCTGGAGTATGCCCAGCCCACAGGATACACCCTTGTGGAGTATACCCTTGCTATGAATGTCACACAATGTCATGTGCTATCAGACATGTCCATGACATGTAATGGGCTGACTGCAACACTGCTCAACTATCCTGCAAAACATGTCTCACATTCCATACATACCACCCTTTGTCTGCATAACCCTGTCCTCAGTGGAGCATATGACATCTATGGGATTATGTCATATGGGATAACACTGACATGTGAAATAAGATGACCATCACAGCCATTGGACTGCACATGTGTACACATAGCCATGGAGGATGGCCAAAGACATGAAGCAAAACACACAGTAGAAATGATGTACATATATATACACCCTGTTGTACATTGGCTTGACACAATACAACTATGGCCTTTGTGTAATCGTGATATTGCAGATGGGAACACTAAACAGCATACAGGTCTGTGCACAACTTGTGTAGGCATAACATGAAACCACCACATAACATGTCTTGAACATCTGGAGTGTGTCACGACACGGAAACATTCACCTAGACAGTATCCAAATACATACATGTGTTGCACAACATACACATTCATACACATCAAGCCACAGATACAGTAGATTCACCTTGCTGGTGTCAGACATCACTGTCATGCCTGCTCCTCATGTGTGTGAGGTACACAGATGGCATGTGGGACATAGAGAACGTGTAAGTTAGCCATGTGTGGGCATAGTTGGCAGGTATCAGTAATATGGTTGCAGATGTGCAGGGGTGTCATCTGTATACCTTTCTGTGACCTGTGTCACACATTCCATATTAGGGTTCATTGGGTATACACCTTGGTGATGTGGGTCACATTCCACATTAGATATGTATTGTATGTGAACATAGTCATGGCTATGAACAGTGTCAGTAGCTCACATTATATAGCAATTGTGAAGCCACATGATGCCCTGCAATGGCTATGCACATCAGCTCAATGTGCAGTATGTCCCTGCATATTTGTAGGGTGGACAGACAACATTGCATCAGCTGAAGGCCCATGTTAGTATAACACGTCCCTGCATTGGGACTCCATTACTATACTGTAGATTGGAAAGGACACCATTGTGTTACACATGTATGTATGTCATTCAACACATCAGCAGAAGACATGTCATACTACATGTGATTGGCAAAGTCATACGCCACACAGCAGGCCGGTGTACTGTAAACCTGTGCTGGTCTGTGGCACCATTGCAAAGTAGGGACAGCCATGTCAAGCATGTGTGTACAGCCACATGCACAATGTCTACACTCAGCTCAGGGGTAAGTGGAATAATGTTGAACAGACATGCACTGCTTTGGGGGAGATACGCAAGCTAGGGCTCAGGCAAACATAGTATGCAGTCAACATACCCTACTGCTCATGTCCTCACACATAGGGGTGGTGGCCAACACAAAGCATCAGTGGCAGATGTACAAAGGTCAGCGATGGTCTGTTAACATGTGGTGTATGTTGCACACACCATGGCAGTGCAGTGCAATGGTGCAATGTGCATGCATTGTGTTGCAGGTATGGGGCATAAGCTACTAACAGAAATGGTGCAATAACCACCACTATAATTATGTAAGGTGCATGCCGTCTGCTATACCACATGCATGCTGTTGTGTGCAACTCAGGGATGTATAATGACTACCACTATAATTGCCAAAGCTGAAACTATAATTGTCTAAGCTGAATGCCATCTGCCATATTACCTGCATGTAGCGTGTTTGTCTGTGTGTATGTCCGTGCGTCTGTCTGGGTGTCTGTCTGTGTGTGTCTCTGTCTGTATGTCTCTGTCTGTCTGTGTCTGTGTGTGTCTGTCTGTGCGTGTCTGTCTCTGTCTGTGTGTCTGTGTGTGTCTGTGTGTCTGTGTGTGTCTCTGTCTGTGTGTCTGTGTGTGTCTCTGTGTGTGTCTCTGTCTGTGTGTGTCGCCGTCTGTCTGTGTGTGTGTGTCTCTGTCTGTGTGTGTGTGTGTCTGTATGTCTGTGTGTGTCTGGTATAACTTGCAATGTACAGTTCTTGTCTTCCCCTCACAGGTGTTGATGTAGTTGCATTGCCCTCCTGTGGTCCACCAGATGTTAGTCTCACCACAGACTCTAGCAGTGATGATGATAGTATGATTGAGGCACAGGCAGGGTTGTCAGGGACTAAATCTGTGCCATTGGTTGCCATTCCACCTGTCTCCCCATCATCCTCGCACACAGTTCCCCTGCCTGCACATACCCCATCACCACCAGCCATAGAAGGCCAGGTGGCATGATGCCAAGGATTTCCCCTCTCCCAGCCTTGTACAGCCATCTTGCACAGCCAACCGCTACACACCCATGAAGCAATGCACACATGCATGTCAGTACTGGTGCCTTATGTCTGCGTGTGGGGTATGATGCTCCCAACCACAGTCACTCCCAGTATAACTAAAACTGGCATACCGACAGATGTCAAACACGTTCACATGCCCTAGCCCATAGAACCTCTGGATATCCCCTGTGGTGCATGTAGTACCTATGCATTACTGCAGTGTGACAAACTAAGTGGTTTGGGAGTGTATTCGTGGGCAAAGAGTGTCAATGTGAGTCCTTTAGACAGTGTGGTTGTGTTGACAATGACATCCGTTCATGTGGACAGCCATGTGTGCTACACCTAATATCTGTCTACTATATCTCTGTTGCAGATGTCGCACACCAACACATATATATGTTCTTACAGCAAACCAACATGTCAGCTTTGTGGCACATGGAGTAACTGCATGCACTTGTAATAGTAATAACTAGTCAGTCAGGGGTTTGAACCCCTGTACTGGTAGGTGTGTGACAGAAGTTGCTTAGGTTTTAGTCTCCAAGCCCTTCTCTGATCTAATTTGCCTCTGTCTGTCCCTCCCACACACTCTCTGGTGGGTGTGGAGGTGTACACCTTCTCAGCAGCAGCTTGTGTATTGTAAGTGATGGTCATGTTCAGGTGTTGGCCTCTGCACCTATTGCAGTCCTCCTCTAGCTGATTGCATGTGGAACAGCTGCGATGATGTTCCCATAGCCATTTGCACGATAAACACAGTACAATATCTAGGAAAATCATGTTGGTGTTTGCCCATGAAAGTCACTGTGAGAGGTACCTGGATCTGGTGTTTGGTAAACAGCATCACAGATGATATCTGGATGTTCCTCAAACAACATGCACAATGGGAAATAGCCTAAAGACAGGAGGGTGATGTGCCAGACATGACTACAGCATGTAAGTGTAGCTATGCTTCATATCTATGCATGCTGTTATAAGTAATCCTAAATGCTGTTGACTATTACTAAGCCATATCTGTGTTAAAACTGCAACACCATAGGCTGTATGGGATTGGAGGCCCTGGCAGAACCTCCTGTCCCACTTCAGCTGGCCATGGCACCATGCACCAGCACATCTGGGGCCCAGCCTTGGACCTCCACAATCTGTTGGTTCTGCCCCACCTTCTGGTGGTACCGCCACTGAGGATGGGGCTTGTCCCCCCTGGGAGCGGGTCCAGACAGGGACATGCCCACTATCGTATGTCCCGGACGTGGTGCATAGGGGGCTCAATAAGGGGTTTTGAGGCCAGATACGCCAGCTCAAGTGCAGAGTGTCACATTTACAGGGTGAGGCTGCCCCTCCTAGACAGCTCCCAGCACTGCCCCCTTTGCAGCTGTTTTGGTGCAGTGGTGGCTGCCCATGGCTGGGGGCCTCCATCCCACTGTTTCCATCTGGGGGCTCATGGGCTTGTGAATGCTGAACATGCCTCCCCGTCCGAGGCGTATCCCACCACATGTGTCATATACCGACCCTGTATGCTGTCTTGTCTGTCATACTACTCTACCTATCCTGCACGAGCATACCTACTGTCCTTACCCCACATCCCACTCTCACCCTATGGAAACAGAAGGCCAGTCCATTCCTAGAACAACATTTGCCCTATACATAGCTGTCCATTTCACACACATGTCCACTGGACACATGTAACCCTTTTAATATGCGTCACAACATACTCTGTCTCTCAGGCGCACAATCCTAGTATGCACATGACTCCTAAATGTTCCAGGTACACATGATGCAGACAACCCCATTGTACACACAACACTGCCAGTCCCTCTATGGTTACCCCATGTACCTTTATCATGATGATGATTTCGCACACAGCACCTTGCAAGAGTACTGTTCTCACATAATGATTGGACAGGAACTGTTGTATTAATATAAATAACATGCACAGAGTGATGTATATGGCCAATGTACAAATGTTTGCATGTATGACTGACACATGTCTGTCTGAGGGAGTCTTGATATTACATAGGGTGATACCACTACATAATACAGGCATTGCTGGTGCTTCCCTTTTCATTCTTTTGTAATGCTTTGTTGTCACCTGAAATGTTCCTGATATATCTATATATATGCATGTATCTATATGCTGGCCATAAACACTCACACATACATCTACATGATGGAATACATTTCCTATACTGTTGAATGACTGTGCTGGATGATATGTTTGTGATAAGGTCCAATGTCTGTATATCTGCCATGGCTTAGTGTGCCAGAACAAGGCCATTGGGTACGGTATGATTAAGGCACATTAAAGCAGTTGTGAGCGGGTGTGCATGGGTGTGCATGGTGCTAAGAAATGCTAACCTCTGGTTACAGATTCTTATACTCAGTTAGCCTTACATTGCTTTACCAGTGTAATACTCGCATACTGGCAGCCAAACAGGCTTACACCTGCTTGCTCCCTCACTTGCAACTGCACTGCATTTGGTATTTACATCTGACACTCACGCCCCTGCATGGATGTGAGGACTATGATATTACCTTGTGATGCCTATTACATCGGATTACATGCCTACAGTATCAGGAACGGCTGCCCATTAGGTGACAACATGCTATTCGACTGTACAGAATTTGCAGCCTGTCCAGAGTTTAATTCATATCATTGGTGTGTTCCTCTTACAATCTGCACCTGTCTGGCTAATACATGGGAACTGATACTCTTCAATACAAACAAGTAATTGGGTTTTGGAATCCACATCCTTCAGCAGAGTCATGCTACTGCATACTTAATATTCTATCATCTTTCTAAGGTTGTCAGTGGAATATGTGCTTTCTGTCCCTATCAGACCTCTCATATGATTGGGGAAATATACAAACTGAATCAGGGACATGGCATAACGACATCAGGGACACATTTAAATTATTGGTGCTATTAACCTGATACATTGACAGACTCAGAGCATATGAATTCATACACATTGTCTGAGATAAATGATGTTTATAACTCTTAATTGTTGTAGTTATTCATTACGTGTATGTTTCCCATGTCTGGCTGGGGGGGGTGGAAGGGCATGCTACGTGTTTCATGTTTCTTGCTTGGACTCCTCACTTCCATTGGCATAGCCTGTGAACATATGTCATTCTTGTGTGCTGTTTCCTATCATAGCTGTATATCTGTGTATATCTACGCAAACACACACACACACACACACACACACACACACACACATATATATATATATATATATGTGTGTGTGTGTGTGTGTGTGTATATATATATATATATATATATATATATGTCTATACATATATATATATATATATATATATATATATATATATATATATGTGTGTGTGTGTGTGTGTGTGTGTGTGTGTGTCTGTAAAGCAATACATACCGCGTGCAAATGCACTTACACATGCGTACTGGTGTTTATATATTCTTGACCTGCTTACTAGTGCCTTATTAATTATGACACTGACACTTCACTCCAGTTATCTTTTAATTGATATTTTGCAGGTTATACAGCAGACAGATGTCGCAATATGTTCATGTACGGATTACCAATGGTAAATGGTATGTGATTCAGTGAAATTCGGTATGGGAATGTCTGTTCATTAGGGGGTTGCTCTAACCAATGCACTATTGCTGTGCTGCTTCATTTGCATATATGCTCATATACCCATGGCTTCTGGTTCCCCAAACAGACATCCCAATGTCTCCCTAACACTGCTGTCATCCATTCCTCAGTCGGATTTGCGGTGTATCCACACCACTACACATTGGCCACTCCCTACTCCTATAGACCCATCCCATTGGTTGACTCACTCCATGCATCCTCAGAACTCCCAAACATTTAATCCACAAACATTGGTGATGTGAGCAACCAAAAGAATACTATTCACAATTTTTGGGTTGTCCCCCATAGGACATGCATGCGTTTATGTCAAGATTACACTCTATACTTCATTACATCCTTGCTCCCATTAACATGACACTACAATTAATTAATATGCATAACTATATGGTAACACACACGTTACACATGAGAGCCTAATTATGTACGTGTTCAGCATATTTCTTTTACAAATAGACCGGTTTAGTATTTGGCATTGCTGTAGCAGGCAGATCACAGGAATGATTCCTTGTGTGGGAAAGTCCTCACATTTGATTATTGTCAGCCCAGCACTGACTTTGGATATTGTACACACTTCTGCATTTTAGCAGTTTCGTCCCATCCCTCTTCTGCACAACCTATTATTCTATCTACTGTTGAGGTTTGTAAGTGCACATTCATGTTATTTATGTCTGCAAATGGAATGAATGTGTTACAGAGACTGTACTTCTACATATTGATGTCTGCATGTGTGTATGCATATATACCTATAACAAACTTGCTGACCTCCACGGGGCGGTCCAGTTAGAACCAGGCCATCCAACCCTGGCACGCCTGTCTCCATAATTTCATACCCATAGTTCCTCCACCCCACCTGTGTTCAAAATACATGCATACTTTCCATTGTCCACTTGTTATCGCAGCCATGACACCTCCACACATTGCCCTCTCCAGAGTGTTAGGGGCCCTACATGTATGTTGTCCCACCCCATGTATTCTCAGGCTCTCCCACCATTTAGTCTTTGAACATACCTGCCCTTGCTTGTGTAATGGTTGGAAGGCCAAATGGTCTATCTAATTTTTGGGTAGTCCCACCAGGGACTACCCTCTGTGTGTAAAGTAGACTTAGCAACTCAGCAATGTTACTCCCACTGGTAATATCCTGCCTGTGGTGTGACTAACAGTGCTTTGCTCACTCCTGCCCAGCTGGATATGACATACGCTGACAGCGCTATATAATACTGTAGTTGCTGTTGATTCCTTCAGATTCCTTTTGTAAGCTTTATTATTACGTTGTTCTTTCTTCAGATAGATATATATATATATATATATATATATATATATATATATATATATATATATATATATATATATATACATACATATTATATATCTGTATATACTTATATACATTTCCTATGCTGGGCACTGCTTAGACCCGCGCATGTGCACTCAGACTTGCTTACTTGTACCCATATGTATTTACTGCTGCTTATTTGTGCTTACCTTTGCTTACTAGTACCTTATTCATTATGACAGTGCCACTTTGCTTGAATGATATTTAAGTTAAATATCTCATATGATACTCATGTCAGTTTTACAACAAAATGACATTCATTCCACATGGAAAATGATATATGCTATTGTTGGACTTGAACCGTGAATGCCTCTTGGTTAGGCAGATGCTCTAAACACTACATTATTGACACTTACATTAATTCCGCATGTTTTTCTCTATTTGAATGAAGATGATGTGTAAGCTATGCTTTGCGGAGGGCAGCAACGTGCAGACATGCTGCGCTTTGCTTACACCTTCAATATTGCAGCATTCAAATGTATAATAGGGACACAGGGGCAGGGAATCTAATTATGAAAGTTCTAGGGACAGGGATCAACATTCCACTACATGCTTGTGTGTTTACTACTTCAAGTGTATTTTACTGTTCGTGGACACTCTTGTATGCTTAGCATACATTTCGGTATCCACGGACACTGAATTACTGACTTACTATTAGGGTCAGGCTCTACTAGTAGGCATAGTAGGTTTTGCAAGTGTTGGAGCATGTTTACGCCTCCGTTGAGCACATGTACACGGCCCCTGCACTTGCGCACGTTTCCTGTGCATGTCGAGGTTGTGGCTGTGCACCCTCATATATATTCGTATGGCGTTGCTGCACCATCTGTAGTGAGGACGCTCAGCGCAAGGCTAAAACTGTCCTTGCGCCGAGCTTCTAGAATCCCGGGTAGTAACAATCACAAGTACAGAAGACTGCATCATGTGTAAATGTCACCTATGCAGTGCATTGTTTGGAAGCCTGTACATGGAATTGTTATCAGCAATCATAATTTGCATTTTCCATCAAGAAGGTAACAGTTTTAAATCCCTCATTATGAAAATTAAGTTCTGCTGTCAAACAGTGTAGAAATCTAGCCTGACATATATAAATGCAATGTCAGCAGGTATACACTTGGCAAAACATAGCTCCTCCAAGCTGTTGAAGGAAGGAACTTTACTGCAATGCAGTATTTTCTAAAGCCCTGTGGTTTACAATACCATATGGATAGGCATAAGTATGCAATCAGCATTATTTTCATGAGATTTTCCATGATACAAGTTACATAAGAAAACAAAATAGAAATGTTAGGTATTTTTTTTCTCCCATTAAGATATTTTATTTGTTCTAGGCATACATGTGAAAACTCTGCAGCAATGTTTGTCAGGGATCATTTTCTCCAGCTAACATTGACGTGATTCTGAAGCTTTGCTGAACCTTATGAGAAAAGGCTTTTATTGTGGTTGCTTTGCATAACCCTGCTGCAAATTTACTGTGTGAAACCCTAAGGTAATATCAGTCAAGGAAAATATGTTGGCAGATTTGCTTTGGTAATCATTTTTAAAAGCACATTTGATGCAAACTAAGTTTGCAATATTGTTTTAAACATATTATTAAAGTAAGATATATCATTGTACAGCTAGTCATATTATAAGTTATATACCTTTTAATAATATGCATTGACAATTTTATATTTTTGCTGTATGCCATGCATTGCATCACTAAAAGTAAAACATTTAATAAGGATTACATGAAATACTAACATTTTTGAAGGGTGAATTTCTGTTCTAAAACTCATGGAAGAGCCTTTAAAGTTACCACACTGGTACCTTAACATGCTGCATCCAGACATTATACATAGCTTTAGTTTAAGTCTAGCTTATGTGCACTAAGCCTTGCTTCATAGTATCCAGTTTGTAGTACAAAGGTCATGTGAAACATGTAACTGACTAAAACATGCTTTCATTGCATGAAATTGTTGTAATTTAATTTTATCCTTTCCAGAAGATGCAATAACAGAAGTGTTGATTATATATATTGTTATGACTGCTTCTCTAAGCATAACAAACTTGTAGTGCATAAAGCACGGTGATTACTCCCTGATATTTGGAAAAAAAGACAAACCAGTTAAGCACTAGAATGGCTCGTGACCTGACCTTAACAAATGTTAAGCACTTCCTGCTAAAGTTGTTAAGGTTGTGTCAAGTGCTCGGCAGTAAAATCTGCCTGTACTGATCAGAAATGACTGCATTAGAACAAAGGATTTATTTCTGCCTACTGTCCATACCAAGCAGTAATGTGTCCCTAAGTTCCTCTAATGAAATTAGAAACTTGCTAGAATAACAACAGGATGTCTGCTAACATGTACTTTCTGAAGGATATAAACTCTGAAACTCTAATGTATGTACTTATTTGGTGACTTCAGTCCTTAGTGGTTTGTCCAAAATCCATCGATTTTTATGAGGAACAAACCAAAAATATGAAGCAAAAACCTGGACGTTCTGTGAAAATCTGGACAGTTTAGAGGCATGGAGGGTAAGTATAAATGTGACATACAGTCACACTGCCTTTCTGATAGTGTCTGCTAACTGTTTTATGGCTTTGAAAGCCAGCAAATAACTTTGTGATTTTCCCTCCTGTAACTAGTAGAACATGAGCAGATAAAGCTCCACGCACTGCAAAGAATTACGATCATCTCACAAATCATAACCCCATATTATGCGCTCTTGACACGTTTGCCAAGATTCACCTCAAGCTTTGTTCTTTAGGTGAGTTTCTTGACATCCATGTCTCAAACACATAATAATCAGGTTGAATGGTGATCTGATCATAATTTTCTATTTTATGTGCTTGACAAATGTATACCAAAAGTGCAGCTCAAGAGGTGAATCTTGACATCCATTTCAAGAGCATATAGGCTATTGTAATCTATTTTTGTCATGATTTTTGTAGAACATGAAGCTTTAGCTGCAGAAATTTAATACCAGTTCCTGAGAACATGCGCAGGAGACAAAGAGCTTTACAGATTTGATAGCTGTAACACACTTTGCACTACAAAGCAGATGGCAACTAGAAATTAAGTACAGCTGTGATCAAGCAAAAACTTTAAAAACTACTAGATATGGCACTCTGTCACATTATTGTGTGTGTGTATGTGTGTGTATATGTGTTTATAAGATACAAACAGTGCTAGCAGTACAGAGAGCAGAGAGACAGAGAGAGCATGAAGTGTATTTCCAGTTTTCAAAGCTGTCAGTATACCTAACACAACTCAGACTTCTTTGTGTGCTACAACACAGGCAGCTTCCAAAGGGGCATATCAGAGTTTGTTATGTACCTTTATAATGTCAAAATAATGTGTAAGAAGTGAATGTTGTTTCCAATTTCAAAGTGTAATCATTATGTACCATGTACTATACAAAATATTATGACTTAGCATCTAATCATAATCTTGAGAGTGAAACCGAAAATATAAATTTCTCCAATTCATTTCAAAGTAACAAAACATAGTAAAAGGTTATGTATGGACAAACAGTCTTAATTATTTGTGCTGAACTGGGTGAGTTAGCTATTGTAATGGTCTGCCAGTTAAAAAAGAAAGATATGCCAGTGAGAACTGTCTTAACAGCTTTTACAGTTTGTTGTGGTTTTCAGCCTGTTATATCAGGAATGAGCACTGAGTCATAAATACTAATAAGTTTGTAAGTTCATAGATCGATGTTAGACAGGCATACATTAAGACTACTAAAAGCCTGGCCAAATAAGCCCACTGAATTACAAATTATATACGTGTTGTGCATTTGTTATTCTGAGTAGATCTACAGCTTTTAAAACTGTTGATTAGTTCTTAAGTAATTCTATGAGGGCAGGTAAAGAATAGCAGTGTGTGTGTGTGTGTGTGTGTGTGTGTGTGTGTGTGTGTGTGTGTGTGTGTGTGTGTGTGTGTGTGTGTGTGTGTGTGTGTGTGTGAGACAAGGTATGTAAGAACTGTGTTGCAATATGCTTGTTATAATTGGATTCTTATGAATGAATCTCACTATTTCAAATATATTTTTCTCTTGATTTTGGATCATAAACAATATGCTACTTATATTTTAGAATTAATCAGCTGTCTAATAATAAGCCATATATGTCTGAGAAATGGCTTCACAGATTTCATGTTAAGAGCTGAAGTTCTTGAATCCTTCTTGAGAACACCTAACAAATGATTATGGTTAGAAAGCCAGTTACGAATCATCATAATATCTGTAGATGGCATACCTCTCAACCTCTTAGAGTAAGAAATCTGGACAAAACCATAAAAAAGTGGTACAAATAGGGACAATTTTGAAATATTGCTCTTACAGGCTTAGAACGTTGATAGAATAACAGGTTTTGCATTAGCATGGATTTTCTGAGGGGTATGAATTCTAAAACGCAAATGTCTATCATTTTCTAACTTCACTCTTTAATGATTTGCCACTAATTTGCTAGAAAGCCACAATTTTATGAAAAATAGACCAAAAATATAAGGCAAAAATCTGGATATTCTGCAAAAATATGTACAGTTGAGAGGTATGCTGTGTGGCATTTTAACTTCCACAAATGTTGTATAAGTTTAAAAAGGTGTCTAAAGTTTCTTTTGGTTAAGTAGAGGTGTGCTTAATTTCTGTCTGCCAAAGACTAGCCCCCTGGCAGTATCAACAGTGGCTCAGGATGATTGTCACTGTTGTAGCGATACTCTGACCACATGTATAAAACAGGGAAAATAGTTGGGGATGGATGGACTTGTGAAGCAGCAAAAAGTGTTACAGATCTGAAAGCTGTGAGTTGCTTCTTAATGCAGTTGTGTGGTGCCTTTCATTGGTAGTTAGCATGAACTTTTCTTAGTTATAAGGATTCATAGATTCATAGGTGTTTACTAGGCTAACGACAAGGGCCTTTTTAAGGCTAGCCATGCACCCAAATCTCTGGCAAGTTCTGATACCCTTGATGAGTATAACCTGGGGTTTGGGAGATGAAACATTTACACGCAGGAGCCTGGGAGATAAACCATTTGCAGGTTGCCTGTGTTCATTGGAGACATATGTGCCAAACCTGGGATGAATTTCCTGTTCCCCATCCAATTGTCCAAGTTGCAATTGAATAGTTTAGGGAGCAACTCTGCTTCACATGGATGGGGAGCCTGTTCCATAGATGGGGTAGTCTCTGGGATACATACCTGTCTCTCCAGCAGGTCCTATTTATATCACAGGCAAGGTTTAAGTCTTTAGAATGGGTAATTCTGGTGCTGTTTATTTTGTGTATATGCAGGAGGTCCATCAGAGTGGGGTCTGACAATGCCCTGTATGCCAGGAAAAGATCTCCCCTCAAAACCCTGTAGGAGACAGAATACAGGGAGAGGGCCTTGAGACAGTCTGCATAGGACATTTTACTTACTACATCTTTTAGTGTGGAACCTCTGTGGACATTGCACTTGTTGGATATGTCTGGTTAGGTACATACCAAAGGGAGCATTGTACTCAGTGACAGGTCTGATGAATGCCAAATACAGTAGAACAATGATTTCCTTGGACTTAGATGCCATACCTTTGTTTATAAGTTGTGCAACATAGAATGATTTCCACACTACTGTGGACATGTGATGGTCAAAGGCTAGATTAATATCTGTGTGTGTCCCTAAGTCCCTGACTACTGAGTAAACTCTAATGTCACTATGATAGTTACCAGGGGTGGATGACTTTGTAAAGGATAATATTATGCATTTCTAAGCATTTAGTTTTAGTCCATGGCTCTGCCACCAGCTGTTTGTCTATGTCAGCTCCTCCTGGAGAACATCTATTTCAATGTGGGATTCAATGACAGCTCCTAATTTACAATCATCTGCAAACATTGTCAGCCAGAGACCACTGGCATTGGCCTTGACTTCAGAGAAGTAAATGCCGAAAAGGAGCGGTCCAAGGACTGATCCCTGAGGGACTCCACTTGTGACTGGCCTCTTTGTAGAGGTGGTCTCTCCAATTCTAACTTCCTGGGTTCTGTCTGTAAGCCAGTTGGCTATCCAGTGGGTGACATACAAGTTTGTACCTAACCTCCTGAATTTATCATCCATGCCTGAGTGGAGTATTGTGTCAAATTCCATGGCCAGGTCAAGGTAGGCAGTGTGAACCATTTTTCCCTCATCCTTGCTTTGGTTACCTTCTCAAAGAAGTCCACCAGGTTAAGTAGGTATGATCTGCCTTTCACAAAACCAAAATAGGTTGGGTCCAGTGTCTGAAGGTTTACTATATCTCTGTTGATCATTTCCATGATAATTCTTTCTACGGCTTTACATATAATGTTGCTGCTCTCCATTCATGTGGCATGAAACCTGTTTGGAGGCTACAGTTAAACAGTAATTGCAGACGCCCTGCTAGGTCATAGCTCATACTATTTAGAAGGCTTCTTTTGATATTGTCTTGGTCCATTGATGCAGTGTTCGTGGTCTTAGAGACAACATTAAGGACCTGTTCCCTAGTGATAGTAGTGGGCGTTATATTTGATGGTATTTCCACATGGAAGGTTGAGGGGGTGAGAGTGGTAAAGTTGGAGCTGAATGTATCAGCCAGGATGTTTGCTATATCTTCCGGCTCAGTATAGGTGGATCCATTTACAATAAGCTCTGCACGCAGTTGTGTATTGCCTTTGAGGTTGTGGACATAGCTAAAGACTGCTTTGTGGTTGTCCTTAGCCAGGAAGGCCAAACTTACCTCAAATTTGGCTTTGGTAGACTTTATTTGTCCTCTGAGTTATTTGTTTAGTTTGATGAGAGTGCATTTATTCTGCTGGGTGCTGCACTTCCGAATTTTTGCCATGATTTTCTTCCATCTGTTATACAGTCTATTGTGATTCCACTAGGGTGGCTTGTTTTTTGAGTTAGTTTTGTACATCTTCCTGGTGGGTACAGCTGCCTCTATGCAGCTATTAACATGCTTATACAGGGTTTCTGTGAACAGTTTTGCATAGGCAGCAGTGTTCTCAGGGTTTATGGGGGCTTGAAATTTTGCCAGGTTATCACTTAATAGCAGGAGGTTAGCCTTAGAGTAGTTCTTGAATATTCCAGGTTTACCTGGGGGTCCCAGTTTTATTTTTACTTCAAAGGAGACCACTTTGTGGTCTGACCTTACCAGGGAAGACATTACAGTAGTGGGTGTGCAGCAGTCTCCCATATTAGTAAGGACCAGATCCAGTATGGTTGCATGCCTGGCTGGTGTATTGATTATCTGGTCCAGGGAGTTTGCATTTACAAACTCCAGAAATCTCTGTGGCTGTACATTTGCTGTCATATAGGATTCCTAGTTAATAGTGGGGTAATTAAAGTCACCCATGAATATGGTATTGGGTTGGATGATTAGTGTTTCTAATAGGTTTAAATACATGGTATGGGTTTCCTGGATCATAGAGGAAGACATATAGCTTGCAAGGAAGGGGTACTGGAGTTTACCTTTGGTGATTTGAACATGCAGCAGCTCAGGTGCATTGTCCTGTTTGACCAGCCTTGAAGTACATTTATTTTTGATGTAAATAGAGACACCACCACCCTTAGTCCCTGCCTGTGAAGTAGGTGGTCAAAATGTGTGGAAGGCATTATAACCAGCACTGTTGGTGTGCTCTTGGCAGCTTTAAACCATGTCTCAGTGACTGCACATATGTCAATATTCTCTAGGGTGAAGAGAGCTTCTAGGGGGTGGAGTTTTTTTGTTTAGAATCCTAGCATTGAACAGTAATACCTTTAGATTTTCTTGGTTTTGATTTGCTACATCGAGAGTACTTTCAGTTTGGCATTGCCTAAAAGAGGCACTATGGGGAAAACAATGTTTTAGGTAATATTCAAAAGCCTAGAGGAGAGAGAGAGAGATGTAGACCATCCCTGACAAAGTAGTGTGGTCTGTTCACCATCTCCTTCCATGCTGACAAATGTTGCACCCCTTTAGAATGATAGGAAAAACTAAGCCACTTATTAAAGTCAGTCACGTTTTGTTCATATTGTGGCATCATCCTTGAAGAAGGTAAAATGCTGCTCAATGCTAGGCTCATACCAGAGTGACACACGTATTCCGAGAGCTCCATGATGTCACTCTTCATATCATCTAGGGAGGTAATTCTCAGGTCATTTACTCCCACATGGACTATGACTGAGTCAAATCGGTACTTGTGGTCCAATGACCTGAGTGTGTGCATTATGTGGTGGAGTCTGGCCCTTGATAAGCAAATGACTGTGACTTTCTCCTTACTGTGCCTGGTGAGAGAGACATCAGTGTGTCTCATGATGGAGTCTCCAATTACTAGAATGCTGGATTGTGTGGTGGCTTGCCTTATGGGCTTAGTTGTAGAGGCTCCATGAGCTGTAGCTCTATGTATTGATGTGGGTGTTGTTTTGAAAGTGTGCATTTGGGACTGCTGAGGGCATTTGCTATGTGTACTTCATCTAGGAGGGCTTTGTTGTTTAGGAAGATTACATTTAAGTGCTTCAGTACATGTGGGTTGATAGTCTGTTTTGAATTCTGCTTGATGCGTGCAGTGTGTGCACTACTGACAACCTTATTGACATTAAGAGTAATTTTATGTGAGAGCTTTGCTTTCAGTGACATTGTATAAATACATCTTTCACATACCATATCAGTTTGTTTGATAATTAACTGGTTGTTAGTAAACTTGAGGAAATTTCTACATTGCCTCAGGATGCTCATATACACCAAGCTGGTAACGGAGACAGAGGGAAAGTTCATATCCACCCCTTTTTATTGATTAGACAGTTGGAATAAGAATATCAATCAATGTCAAGAGTATCCAATTTGCAACTATGAGGCTAGTGCTTGTCACTGCAAACTAGTTGTCCTGTGTGCAACTAGGTATTGGAGAAATTTCAATTGTCCTTTTTTAGGAAAAATGTCACTCAAGGTGTCTGAGTCTGTATAGAGCACTGCCAAATACTTGAGGGGAAACTACTATGTAGACCCTGAAAATTTAATGATGAAGTATTTAGGCAGATATTCTGAAGTTAGAAACAAATCAAGCAGTACTTACTGAAAGCAAGGAATTAGCTTGTCAAGAATGATGAAAACGGGGAGTTGCATGAATGGCTACTGTCTGGCTACTACTAGTGCTGATGTCACCACAGCTTCACTCTGCTGGAATACAGTGCACCTTTGCTTCTTCTCTCACCAGAAGTAAAACATTAGCACCAATCCCAAGATAAAAAGCTGGCTACAACCTGTTTGGTGATCCACAGTCTTGTCCCAGATGATGCAAGGGTCTGTAGGCTTGTTGTGGCCTTTTCCTGGTAGATACCTTGAATAGCAGCCAGACCAATCAGGAACATTAAGTACAGGCACTCACTGCCCAACCAGAAACACTCAGGAATCAATGCGCTCTGCTCCTTCTCTCACCAGAAACAGAATATAAGTGCCTCACTATAACAAGCTTGTTATAGTTAACTCTTCTGTATGAACATCACTGTAAGATAGCTATTTCCTCTCAGATTTAGAGTCTTAATTGGTGTAGCAGAATGCCAAGCAGTGGTACTTGCCTCAAAAAAAAAAATGGATGAATAACATTTTTTTGTCATTGATATACTTTTTATGAAATCATTTTAAGTTGAAACAATGAAGCTCTGCTATACTCCTTTGATTTCAAACTGTATACACAGCAACATCCCAATGATGTGAACATTTAGAGGCTCCTTTATTGCCGCTCAGTTGACGACTGCATGAAGAACTGATTTGTCAAACACAACTCAGTGAAGGTGAGCTTCCTGAACTGAGATCTCTATATGAATATACTGCTGTCTCACTGTTAGAAACCATACTGGCAGAGTCCTTTTTTTGGCGAGATTTCTCCCTTTTTCTTTTTTCTGTGACTATAGTGTTAGTGTATATATGCTTACGGGGTGTGAGGGATTGCACCTTCCCTATGGGGGGCACGGGAATTGATTACTTTTCAAAAAAATACTTGTGTTTAATTTTTTCAAGGGTTGACTTCTCAAGCCATTGTGCTTAGAAAGTTAGAACCTCAAGGACTTGTAACTGATGGGGTCAAGATGGATGCAAATACATGTTTCATTGGTTCAGTAGGTGAGGTTTCTGGTTCGTTACTTGGATAGAAGATACACATTGTATTTACAGTGTTACACAAAAATACATAAATTTGTGACAAATTATCCAAGAAATACATCATTGGGTAAGAACTATAGTATATATGATCACATTTGAATTATGCTGTTTTACTATAACATAGGTATACCTGCCTGTCTACTAGTTTCTTGATCAAGCCGATATTTTAGGGCAGGTGGATTTATATCACATTAGTAAAGCTACATAAGGTCCTTTAGAGCAGTAAGGATGTAATGACTATATGTACTGTTGGAATACTGGAGAAATTCAACAAAAAGTGGCAACATAAGGTAGATTGCAGGCTGAGTGACATGACTTGAAATGAGTCCAATAAAAAACAATAGACAGCAACAAGATAAAGGGGTGAGGTTCAAGGAACTAGAAACAACATCTATCAAGAAGACTTGTAATCTCAGTTTCTAACAGAGAAAAACAGGTTCCACTTGGGACATCACAGACCAGAACAATAAATCAGCACCCAAATTAGTATGCAGGGTACAATATTTTGTAAGCAAACTGTAGGAGAGACTCTTACATTCTTCAAGAACCCATTATAAGTGAGCTATATGTGTATGTAGAATTCCTTACTCTGGAAAGAAATACTTTAGAAACAACAACAACATAATAAAGTACTTGCACTTCTAGAGATTTTTCTGGTGATTTATTTGCACAGAATATGTAATTAATCTACAGAGAATGCAACTTTTTCCATAACCTGTTTATGAGGAAAATGCAAAGTGAGAAAAATACTAAGGAAGCATGATTGCTTATTTAGAGTTCATCAGATAAATATACTATAAATGTCGTCCTCAGAGCTGAAGATGCAATTACTTTGAAGGTTAGGTCACACTGGCATTCTTACAGATATAATGACAGCAGTTCTTCCACAGAAGTATTTAACTTTGTTTTGGATTAGTTATTCTAACTACTAGACCATGTGATGCCCCTGCACTGGCCCAGTAATCAAGGAGCCTCAATCCTCACCACTAACACCAGTGGGGGATGTGTACACTGGGACGGTGATAAGTACACACACAGTAAAGTACAATTTCCCTTAAGAGTACACAGAGATCACAGTCGGTCTGGAGCTGGTTTCTCCCTCTTTCTTCAGATCCCCAGTAAGACTCCCCAGTGGCAAAGCTATAGGGTTAAGATCTCAGACAAGTGGTCAAGCCAAAACCTCCAGCACCCTTTCTGTCCAACCAGTGCTTCGTGTCCCTGCCCAAGAAGCTGACTCACACATACACACACTTTGAGATTTTATTTATATACAAACACACAGACACTCCTGGGGAAGGCTGGCACAGGTTCACTAGCTATGCCTCCTTCTGCCCAGACTATAAGGTAGTACCACCTGC
>NC_056725.1:1040171100-1040263600 GCF_019279795.1 Protopterus annectens
TCACACACATAGGCCATGTCAGAGTATAGCAATGGTCCATACCTATCAGGCAGTTACAGGTGTCAACCCAGGAACCACACACTATTCAGCAATCTGGCCTGTGCACACAGCTATATGACAATAGACACATATACAATATAGTTGAACCCTGTCATAATCACATCTTTGCTGCAGATACCTAAGTTGTTCATAGAAAGTGGGGAAATGAAGACGATAAACACCTGCAAAGGGTATCATCAATAAACAGGTGTGAATCCTGAACATTATCATAGGTGCAGAGTGCGATCCTAGGCTATCTACCCTAGGGCATGTACACACCTAGACAGAGTGTGTCTGGCGTGTGCAACATATCCAATTTGAATACTGTGCATGTGAAAAGTAGGTCACACAAGATAGCCCATATATGTACAGTCCATTGTGCATCTGTGTAGCAGGGACACAGAAGATATCCCATGGCCAAACATACAATCACCCATACACCTGTCCAGCTGATGCACACAGAACTATTGGACACCTTCCAACACACATGGCTCATTCCTGCAATTACTATAGATATTACCATGACCAGTTCGAAGATATCTGCAACCTACAAATGTGGCAGGTGAAAAGAAAACACCCAGTAAAGCGTATAATGCACCGTGTTAATGCCCGTCTCTGTAGTATCATAACATAGTTAGGTAGGGGTTTGAAACCTGCAAATGCTGAATGTGTGTTTGTGTGTCACATCCTTTGAGAGGAGTGGCCTTTTTCTAGACTGTAGACACAATGAAGAAGTTACATTCTTCTTTGGAAAGACTGGTGATGTCAGCATCCTACAAGTATAGCAGATGGAGACAAATCCCCAATGAAGCATATAGCATGCTGTATTAATGCATGTCTCTGTAGTAGTATAACATATGTTGATAGGGGTTTGAATCCTGTAAGCGCTGACTGTGTGTGCAATTCTTTTTGAAAGGATTGGGCTTTTTGAAGACTGGGAAAACACACTAAAGATGTATATTCCTCTTTGGAAAGAGTGATGATGTCACCACCCTAGAAATACAGACGGAGAAGGGGGACCACCCAGTAAAGCCAATAGTGCACTGTGCTAATGCATCTCTTTCTCTAGTGTCATAACTTACTTAGATAGGGGTTTGAATCTGGTACATGCTAACTGTGTATGTGCAATTATGTTGGAAAGGAGTGGGCTTTTTGAAGACTGGGAAAACACACTAAAGATGTATATTCCTCTTTGGAAAGAATGATGATGTCACCACCCTAGAAATACAGACGGAGAAGGGAAGCCACCCACTAAAGCAAATAGCACACTGTGCTAATGCATCTGTATCTTTAATGTCATAATGTACTTAGGTAGGGATTTGAATCCTGTACACGCTAACTGTGTGTGTGTGTAATTCTGTTTGAAAGGAGTGGCCTTTTTGAAGACTGGGAAAACACACTAAAGATGTATATTCCTCTTTGGAAAGACTGATGATGTCACCACCCTAGAAATACAGATGGAGAAGGAAAGCCACTCAGGAAAGCAAATAGCATGCTGCGCTAATGTGCTTCTCTTTAGTGTCATAACATACTTAGATAGGGGTTTGAATCCTGTAAGTGCCATCTCTGGTTGTCACTCTTGGACAATGCAATGTGGATTTTGCTTTTGCTATGTTATGACATATTATGATTACAACAGTAAGTGCATTGCACACATCAGGTATCTGTGTGGCAAATATATATGTGTACATGTTCCCTTAATCAGTACATAGGTGTGAAGCCTGCATACTACATGAATTCATTTGTTGCCATTGATGGGTTGTGCCGCTGTTTCTCAGATCGTAGGTCACATATGTATGTATGTGACAGGGCCATCCACTGTCATGATCCATGGCCAGGGTCATCTGTGCCACACAGACCCATGACAGTTACTTAACAGTAGTGTGAGTGAGGGTATATGCCTGGGGTATATGTCAGACATGTTCATGCACAACAACGACTGACAATAATAGTCTTTATAGGTGTACAACCGCCTTGTGGATATGCATCCAGGCCTCTAATGTCTCATGTGACACACCTTGGGACTCCACAATACCTATGGATATGTGGATACCAAGGGACACATGACATAACATGAGGCTGTATGTACAACATTAGTACCCAACATACATGTTGAGGGCTACCACCTATGTGGTACTGACAGGATAGTAAGTGTAGTACATGTGGATGACTATGCCATAGTCGGCTTACTGCTATACAGCATGTATCAGATGACAGGCATCTGTCTGTATGATACCCTTGTGTAGGATATGTGTCCCTTCAGTGCCCTGGTTGGCGTGGTGCGCACGTCCGCACAAACACATTGCACTGGATAAAGCGCTGCTAAACTTTGTGCAACCCTATTTATCTGGGTAAAGCACTGCTTAAATCTGGAGCCTTTAAAATATATATTTTCTTCAATAATAAATTGGCCATTTCACTGCGTTTTATAATATTTTAATCATATATTTCAGGTATTATTTCATATACTGATTTGGAACATAAAAAAAAATAAGAAGGGCAGTGGTGGGACTCAAACCGTGAATGCTTACTCTTTGGGCTAGCGCTCTACCATTACACTATTGCTATTTGGCAGAATAGGAATAATTAGTTCTTATATGCTATTCGCTGTCACAATTGCTAACTGTTGTTAGGCAATGGGCACACCCGCACACACGCAGCAAAATCGGCAGCCATACCTCTCAACTGTACAGATTTTCGCAGAATGTCCAAATTTTTGCCTTATATTTTTGGTCCATTTTTCATAAAATTGTGGCTTTCTGGCAAATTATTAAAGATTGAAGTTAGAAAATAATGACAAACATTTGAGTTTTAGACTTCATATCATACAGAACATGCATACTAATGCAAAATCTGCTATTCTATCAACTTTCTAATCTGTAAGAGCAATATTTAAAACATGTCCCTATTTGTACCAGTTTTTTAATGGCTTTGTCCAGATTTCTTATTCTAAGAGGTTGAGAGGTATGCGGGCAGCTATATCATGGATTAAAAAAAAAAATTAATATTTTACATTTTATAACTTTGATTGGGGTTTCCAGTGTCAGGGAGTGTGCTGTTGGGTGCAAGTACATTTGAGCGACCTTGCTCTTGTGTGCTGACATTGTGCTTTGTAACAACTTGCAGGGGCGTGAACATTTAGACTGCTCAGCAGTCGGACACGCCCCTGCTTTCATACTCAGTCTGTGTAAGAGTTACTGATGAGTCAGCTTGCCCTCATGAATATTCATGGTTCGCTGATGTCATACTGTTCAACTGCAGCCTCCATGTAAGACTTATTAAGTCTTACACAGAGGATTCGTGAATCCTGCCAAGGTGACCACATTAGCATTGAGAACAATAGCCTCCAAATTTCACACTGGACTTCAGTTAGACATCATAGATGGAGAAAAAGTGCAGTTTATCAAATCCAGATGCAAACCTAACAAAAATATCTTAACTAACCAGCTTCCCAAGATTAAAAGTGGTCAAACTGACAAGCATGCTGTATAAATATGACAGCTAGAGATCTTTAGAAAAGATGAAGGAAAAAAAAACAAGTTGTTGTTGTGTCTTTCGGCTTGTCCCGGTTAGGGCTCGCCACAGCGGAACTCCGGTCCGCTAATGTTTGGTAGTGGATTTTTACGTGCCAAGTTACCAGCCCTGACGCACAACCTTCAATGAAGGCACGCCCATTCATGCATGCCTCCACACAGAAGATGCTCTAGCTGAGAATCGAAGGGAAAAAAAACAAGTATGGGTTCTTAATTTGACAATGTTTGTATTTCTTAGCAATAGGCTGGAAAAACCTAATAGTGATAATGTAAATAATGCAAATATTAGTGACTGGTCTGAGAGTAATGGCCTAAGTGGTGATGTGCATGGTGGCCTTACCTTCAGGCACTAGAATGACTTTGTTATTCTAGTTTATTTTATTTCTCTGTTTCTTTATTGCTTGTGAGTCACACAAATGTGCAGATGTCAGTGCTGCTGCTGCTTCAAATTAAGTTTGTTTTTGAGTCGGCATGCCAAAGGTGAGGAATCGACACATCCTTCCTGTATTCATGTAGGTTTTCATCAGGTGCTTTCTTTAGATTTCACTCACATGCCGAAGATGTGCAGGTTGGGAATTCAAGATACTCCACATTGCCATTAGGTGTGGCATACTATGAAGGGATGATGTCTTTTCTAGGATTAGTTTTCTCTGTCTGGTGCACATTAAATGGTAGGGCAGACAACAGCCTTCCATAATCCTGACTTGATTAAACAGGTAATCACAGAATTAATTAATTTTTGTGTTTCTTTTTTGTGTTTCTGGAATGCTTTTCTGTAACAATCTAAGATTTTCTGTACATTTTTCAGCACAAAGTACTTCACTGTACCATCATTTAATATACTTATTTTGGTAATCCATAGCACAGCTGAAGCGTCCAAGGTCATACCTTGCTATAATCTTAAAATTATAATAAATTGTTTCCCTTTGAAATGCAAAATAAAGGTATAAAAGAACCAGACAGATAGTATTATGTATCTATTTTCTCTTGTTGAGCAAACAGTGATTACACTATGATTACAGTGGAATGCAAATACATGTTTACCAGTAATGATCTTGCCAGTGTAGTCTGTTTATGACAAATATTTGAGAAAGTCACTACCAGCAGTTAAATCGGTATTACTCTGTTGTGTATATGATGCTCCTCTATATTCCTATTTCTACACTTGCAGATTATTTCTAATTCCAAAAATTATTTATCCTTTACAGTGCACATTTTAAGCAATTGCAGTTAGGCGTAGCTCTTTAGAAGCAATTTGCTGTCAAAAGGTTTGTGAAGCAGTCTGGAAGATATAACAAATGTTAGGAGAAGTAGGTGTGGTGTTAGGTTATCTAATCTGGTCTGAAGAAGTCTATTATACAGAGATGTAACTGCTCTGTAAATGGTTGTATTTTACTCCTGCTTTGCTGTGTGGTTTCATTAGGAGTTATTGTACTAGCACGAGTGTGATCCTACTGGAGTAAAGGACAAAAGAATCTGACTATGAAGCCCTCTTAGACAAGGCATTGATGACTTTCTGCCTGATCACAATCTCATACAAATGCTATAACTTTCCCAAAAGCCCAAATGTTAGGATAAATGAACACTTACTTTTTTTTTTCCTTTTTTTTCAAACACCTTTATTGAATTATCATTTGTGACATAGGCAAATTTACATTCATATAAAAGTAACCAAAATATATTAACAATGCAAACATTATACTTCACATATTTTGCTATATATCGTATAACCTAAGCAATATGACATCAATTATTCAATTCCTGCTTTTTTTTAAAGAAGAAACATTTTCATTAAACTATCACTTACTACATAGGCAATCATACATTTATATAAATGTAAACACACCACACCGGCACAATCCTATTCACAAGCATTTTACACCACAAACCATACTGACACACTCCCAGTTGCAAATATTATACATCACTTATAATCTATCCAATCTTTCTCACTCAAACATTACATAGCTTATTTGAGTCCTGCTGCCTTTTAGGCCTCATTCCACCCTTGTATGTATTTTTCCCACAATTCCCAGTTTTTCCTATGTACTTTGCTCCTACCCTTTTCTAAAGATCTCAGTTCCAGTTGTTTTATCTGTGTTACTATATTCACTACTTCCAGTATCGTTGGTTTACATTTGATTTCCATTCTCTAGTAATTGCTTTTTTGGCAGCCACCATTATTAGATGCAGCAAGGCTTTACCATGTCTAGGCAATTCCAATTCTGTATCATAGCTCAGACATCCCTTGTCAGATCAATCTGGTCACCCAACATCTCTGACAGTGCATCCCACAGAGAATCCTTAAAGTCCACCAACTCACTGCACTCCCAGAAAATATATTCCCAATTACCTCTTTCTTCCCCTTCGCACCTCCAACATTTACTGTCTATCTGAGGAAAAATATCTATGTAAACATTTTGAGGCAAAAATCCTAAATCTTCTAGATTTTGTTGCATATTTGGGAGACATACATATATCTTCCCATTGTTTCTTTGTGATTATCCAATCTCTCTTCCCAATCCTTTCTAACCTCCTTTAATTGATTATCGTGCAATAATTTATGTGCTCTGCTAATTATTCATTTTTTAATGGCAGCTTCTGTTTTAGAGTCTATTAAAAATTCTACCAGTGCTGGTCTTTTGTGTAAGACCCCACTATTTCTTTCTCTTTGCCTGTACACTGATATCAATCCCTGATAGGGAAGGCAATCTCTAATCTGCAGTCCAAATAATTTCTTGGCCTCTTCCCATTCTATCATCTTTCCCTCTCTAGTTATTTGCTCCTAATACCTTGGTTCCTTTGCCAGTTTTCTCCAATAAATTCTGGCCCCCTCTTGCCTATTATCTGTATCCCTAATTACAGTCCTCTCTAGCGGCAGAATCTCCTTTCTCCATTCTCATGTTGGTTTAGTTCTTAGAATACTTTCTGATATTTTATGGATATAATATTCTGCATGATTATTGTTACTCTTTCTAAAGGCCTGCATCCAAAATAACAGTCTCTCCTTGATTCTTGAGATTTCAACATGTTTCATTATCATCCCTTTCCACTTCGAATTATAGTTTTCAGCTTGTGCTATGAATAGGAGTCTTAACTGTGTAGCATTGAAATACCTCAAATTGGGCAATCCCAATCTGCCCTGTTCTACTGGAAGAATCATATTATCCCACTTGGCTCTCGCTGTCTTTGCCTCTCAGATAAAGTCCTTTAGCTCTTTATTAATTGCTACCTACAGCTTCTCTTCTGATTGCTAAAAATATGCCTGACCTGTGTGTAAGACTATAAGGGCTAAACATTTTAACTGTTTGTATCTTGCTATCCATATCCATTTAACAATGCTTCCATTTTCTCAGTTTTTGTGCTAATTTTTGTTTAATCTCATCCCACATATCCTTAGTTGCCACAATAGAATACATTTTAACCCATACTCCTAAATATTTCATTTTTATCATGTCCCCATAAATATGGGTATTCCTGAACCAGTTCATGTATGAGTACATAATTTAACGCTATTGGATTTGTTTTAACTTCAATAATTTTGTATCCTGAGAAGATATGAAACTGTCTCAAAATGTTCCACAACATTGTAATGTCTTTTTCTGGCATGGACAGGTACAAATAATATAATCTGCAAATAAAGCCAGCTTTTCTTGAGTACCACAATAAGTATATCCTTGAATTTCTCAGTCCGTTATTTTCTTCGCTAATGGTTCTAAATATAATGTAAATAATAAAGGGGAAAGAGGACACCCCTGCCTGGTTCCTCTGCTCAGATCTATCATAGAGGATCCCATCCACTTTAATTTTTGCCTCTTATCCCTCGTATATTCTCATAATCAACCTTAATGCTTCCATTGCCCTGCTCATAAAGTCCCAGATTACTCTGTCAAATGCTTTCTCTGCATCAAGACCCACCAACAGTGGTATTTTCTTATATTCTGCTTCCCTCTTGATCATCAGTGCTCTGTTAATGTTGCCAAATGTTTGCCTCCACTCCACAAAAACACACTGATTCATATCTATCAGTTTTGGCATTACATTTGCCATTCTTTTAGCCATTATAGACATGAACACTTTGTAATCATGGTTCACTATGGAAACTGGCCTATATGAAGCTTAATCTGATGGATCCTTACCATCTTTAGGTATTACAGCTACCAATGCTTTCTTCCAAGACAGTGATACTTCTCCTCTTAAGATATTGTTAAACAAAACCTTCCAGATATTTGTCAGTTTTTCCTCCTAGCTTCCAAACTTCCAGAATAATACCATCTATTCCTGGGGACTTTCGTGTAGATTGGTTATACATCACAATTTGTATCTCATCTCCTCCTATCCTAGCTGTTAGTAATTGACCCTCATTTACCTCTAACATTGGCACATTTAATTCTCCCATAAACATTTCCATTTGTATCTTTTCTTGATTTTCATATTTCTCTGCTTTATAGAGAGTCATAATTTCCAAAATAGTTCTAATACTACTTTGTTATAGGCTCCCTAAGTTTGGCAACAGCTCTTTCTACTTTTTGTTGCCTGAGTTGTTGTGATGAAAGTTTTTGTGTTCTAGTGTTATTATCAAAAACACTTCCTTCACAGCAATATTTCTAAACTCTTGCATATTATTGAGGTAATCCCTTACTTTTTGCCTAAAATTCTGCAGCTGATGCTTTTCTTGTTCTGTGAGATTTCCCCTATTCTACAATACTTTCACATTTGTCAGTCCCTCTAAATAATTCTTGTTACTCCTTAACCATAGCTCCCTTTCTTTTATTTCCACCCTAGTTTTAAACTCCACTCCCTAGTTATATTTTCAGAAGAGATTTCTATCCTCTCTAACAGATCCTGAATAATCTCCACTCCCATTTCCTTAAATTCCTCTCTTTTCAACAGATAGGTGGGAAAGCACCAATGTCTCATTTTTATTTCATTACCCTGTGTTTTTATTTTAGCTGCTATTGGTGCATGATCTGACATAGTTATTGGGTGAGTATCAAGACCTTCAATTAAATGCACATGTTCCAATGAAATGTGAATTCTGTCTAGTCTAGCCCAGTTTTTATATTGTGGGAATAATATATAAGTTCACTACAAGCTCCTATTACTGAATTCGCATCTATTTTCATAGATTTCTTCAAAAATATGTCCTTCTTTGTTATATTTTCCCTTCTGGGCCCCCCAGACACATCTTTGCTGTTGCAATTCACCTTCCAGTCCCCACCTATAAGTAAAATTCCTTGCTGAAAACTGATTATTTATCCCAGAATTTTCTTAAGATCCTGTACAGTAGTTTTAGGTGGAATATAAATACATGCCAGTGTAATCCTCCTCCAATGCCAGTAGCTACTTAGCACTACAAATCTGCCATCATTATCTTTTTTATCTTCTTCTATCACTATTGGAGATCCTCTTGCAATTAATATAAATACTCTTTTCCTTTGTCCCAGGTATTCCGTGGAATAGCCATCCTGAAAAACCTTTCTTTCTCAAATTCACGTGTTCAGTTCTTTCTAAGTGTGTCTCCTGTAACATAGCTATTTGCACTCTGCATATTTTAATAAAGTTCACTACTCTTTCTTGTTTGTATTTATCTGTAAGGCCATTTACACTTAAATACATTAAAGAAAGCATAATTGTATTATAAAGTCATTATTCTCACCTTTTATGTATAACACCTTTTTTATTAAATGTCTAGTTCCAGCTTTTGTGTTACATGCATACACTGTTTGGCAAATTGGACTTTAATACAGTTGTTTCTTGTCATATACATCTGAGCCTATGTCACATCTTATAAAACTTGTTTTATTAAAAGCCAAAAAAAAAAAAAACACACACCACCAATACCCACTAAAATACTAACACAAAAAAACTATGTACACATTCACATACCGAAGTTTTACCCTCCTAATTGGAACAGAATTCCCAAACTGACAGCCACACTCACAAGCTTAAGTTAAGCTAAAAGAAAGGTCATCCATGCTAAGATGCATAATACACCCTATGCTATTACAAAGTCCTGATTGGTTTTGTATTATCTTTATAGCTCTTCCAGCTGGAAAAAACCCTGAATACTTTCAGAGAACATTATTTACTTTGAGAAAAGCCCTGAATACTTTCAGAGAACATTATATCTTAGCCAATTTCTTGTTTCTTTTTTTTTCCTCAGCCAATCACTCTCCACCAGACTGTACCCAGTTTCTCTTTATCAGATTGTCTCCATGGAAACACGAGAAACAAACAGACAGTTTCTCTTTATCAGATTGTTTCCATGGAATCATGAAGACGAGCTGCATAATTATTACTAAGCTTACATTTATTTGCTGGAAAAAAGGCTCACAATATTCAATGTTCTTTTTCATTTATTTGCTCTCTCTTAAAACTTGTTAATAGATCAACCTAAGGTCTTTAATCCAGTCATTTCCCCATGCAAGAATGAGAAATAGCACATTAATTTCTCTTTTTAATGCTTTTTAACTAGGTTTCTTTTTTATACATTGCAGCACCTACATTTCTTAAAACTGAACAAGGACAGAGAAAGAAGGGAGAAAGAAAATAAAAACAGAACAGCAGCACCTGTTTACAATCCCCATTACACTTAAAAAGTGAAAAAAGTACTTTATAGCATGAAAATAAAACCACATGCCACAGAATTAGCACTATTAAAAAAATATTTACTTACAGTTAACTTTCTTCCTCTGCTTGCCCTCCCCAAAGCATTTTTCCAAACATTAATGACATGATGTAGGGCATATGCTTTAGAGTCCCCAAGTCCAACAAACTCTGAAAAAGTCCAATATTTCCAAATTTTCTTGTTCTGTCATAGTTTACAAATATAATTATTGCATTGTAATCTTATATTAAGTCATTGGTTTTATTACTGTTTATCTCCAAAATCTTTTCACTGCTTCATTTTCAGTGTATTCTCAATTCTTATAGTCAACTATTGTACTCCCTTCCTTGTCTCCAACATTTTCCATTGAAAAAATTGAAAAAGTTTCACATGTACAGTCCCTCTGTGGTATTTATTACCCAGTGAACAAGAAGCAGACTCTCCTTCTATTTTGCAGCTTACTTTTTGTTGGACAGACTTTTGTATTTCCTCCTTAGCATGTACTTCATCAAAAAATGATTTTGTCCCTCCAGAGAAGAATACCTTGAAGACAGCTAGGTACAGCAGTTTGAATCTCACACCTGCATCTCAACAGTCCCTGAATTGTGTAATACATTTGCTCCTCTCCTGTCTGGTGTACAATGTGCAATCATTCTCCACAAACACTCTGTTGTCTCCCACTTTTAGTACTTTGTCCTTCTGCCACAATTTTATCAGAATCAATTCCTTCTGCTGATAGGATTGCATCTTTGCTATTAAAGGTCTAGGCTACTCTCTTATAGCCAGGTTTGGAGCATACACATGATGTGCTCTTTCAACTAACAGCTCTTGCTGTGGAATACCAGTCCAGTTGCTTATTTGTGCTTTCATAAAATTAATGCAGTCTGTTCCTTCCAGTTTCTCTGGTATAGCTGAAAATCTCAGGCTTTCCCTACATGCTATGTCCTCTAATTCTATTATTTTTACATTTCTTCCTGAGCAGTCACATATTCTTCTAGCATTTTCTTTATTTTGACCTGATTTTTGCAGCTTTAACATCTGATTTGAATATCTGTTTAAAGCTTCTTCCATTTTTTTCCAGCTTTTTGCTTTGTGTTGATATACTCCATCAGTGTTTTGTTTATTTTAACCAGGTCTGTATGCGGTTATCTTATATCTTCCAGTAAGAAGTCATGTCTGAAGGTTGCATTGTTTTTTGCTGAACAGCTACAGAACTCTCCCCAGTCAATGTTTCTTCCTCACTTTTTGTAGCTGATTTTTTTTTACCAAGTCTTCTGTATTTCTTTATTCCTGGTATCCAGGCGGTGCGCTTACTAGCCAATTACTGGCCTTTTCTGCTGAGCTACGGCTTTCACATTGAGAAAGCTAGTATTAAGCTATTACTTAATGTGCAGCCATCTTGAAAATCCCACTAACTTTTTTTTTACATACAAGAATAGCATTTATCTCATATGACAAAATTACATCTGTTGTGCAGTCCACACGCCATGGTGCACTTGTCTTTTCCCAAGAGACTGGTTAGTTACTCATTATTTAACTAGCAAACCTGATAAAGTAAAAGAAAGGTTCCAAAATCTTAGTTATACATCTGATTTCAGTTCAATACTAGGATTACATTTACAGAGTATACTATACTATCTGCAGATATGGCTTGAATTTGTTTAGAACAGTCCAATTGTGTTTTCCTTTGACAAAAAAATAAAATACCATCCATATGACCTTCATGAAAATATCCAGTTCACATATTGCATTATATGACAGTTTTATACAGTTTATATACTGCTGTGCCAACAGGTTAGACAATTAAAACCCATCACCAATTATACAAATGAAAGGGTTACAATGTACTTTTACTATCCCTCTGACTGATACAGTGATAGTTTACTTTCCAGTTTACCTGTTGTCACTTATACTCATTCAATGGCATGATACCAGAGTCTGCTCTCAAATCCTTTGATCTTCCTCCATTCTAGTTCATATTACCTTTTACCTAGGGTCTTCAAATTATTTAGGATTTTGGAAACTATTTACATTTTACAAATCATAAATTCAACTAATTTCTTATACATGATTCGTGAATATCCTGTACTGATTGTTCACAGCATTACTTAAGATCAACTCAATTATCACCCTAGTCTTTTTACTCTTAATAAAGTACTGCATCCCTAATATCAATAAGTATAGTCAGATTAACATTGTTAACTTATTTCTATCTCTCACCATCAGGCGTTTTCCCTCCCACCATCCATGCCACATTCTTAATGTTTTTGTAACACAACACAGCACTTCCAATTTACCTTGTCTCACTCTTTCACCCCTTGTATGAAGGCTCATTTTTTTCTCTTTCTCTTACTTACCTTCTTTCTCCAGCCAGCCTGTATACCTTCTTCTAAGTTGCTCTATTCCTTTGGGCAGTAATCCACTCACTTCTTCTTCCATTAGTTTCCTCATCAGTGACCAAAATTCTCCCCTTTAGGTCTTCCTTTCTTTTCCCATTTCTTGGTCATGGATTTTTTTTCTCCATGATATTATCCCACCTTCTTTTGCCCTTACTTCATTTTGGATTCTCACTGCAAACATTAAAATAAAAATTTTCCTTGTTAATACCATGAACCTAGTCTCTTATCATTTATCACTTGCTCTACTTTCCTTTTGTATTCTCTTAATTCCTCGCAGTCCCAGAAAAATATATCCACATTGCTACCTCTCTTTCACATTTATAGCATTCCATATTCACTGCTGGGAACATCCTTGTAAGTCTTGTTGGGTGGTAGAAGTATTTATTAAGGCATTTCCATGCAAAGATTCTAAATTCCCCAGGATTTAGCTATGTATCTAGGCAGCCTTTATAATCTCTTTCCATTCATTTTCAGCTATCTCTTCTCCTAGCTCTTCTGACCAATTCATTCTTATCTCTTCTAGCATGCCTTTGTTTTTTTTCCCTGAATCCAACTGTTCCCTACTTTCAGCATCCCTAGTTTTCTGCCTTCTTGCTTCCTTCCTTCCATTTCTTGTATCAGTTGTGGAATTTGTGATGATTCTTTCCATTTATCTATAATACGCAGCTATGTTTTCTCTTTGATATCCCCACTCTAGATGCCTATCAAACTCACACTCCTCTTGGAGTTCCTTCCATGTTTAATCCATCCTCCTATTTCTATTTGACCCAAATGTATGATATGATGCTTTTTCTTTGTCCACATCCACTCTGTTGTTTTCCTTTCCACCTCTTCCTTTGTCCGTACTATGGGAATTATTATATATCTTTACATTCTTCTATTTTCCCATTCTGTCCATATATTTCTTTACTCCTTTTGCATATGGTTTGCCTACTTCCATAATATCTCTTCCCCTTTGCAATTCATCTTCCTTCTGCATTGTCACTTGTTTCCATGTTGCCTCATACCCATAGCAGGATAGCAAGTTCTACTTTACGTCCAAGCATCCTAATCCCTCTTTTAATTTGGGCAGTTCCAATTTTCCCAACACTACTCTAGGGTTTTCTCACCTCATACGAACTTCCTGCATATTTATGTTACTTAAAAAAGTAGGCCTGTCCCACATACCAGAACTGGGGATTTATGCACATCTTCAGGATCTGTATCTTTTAATCCAATTCTAATTATAAGGTGCTGCATTTTCTTAGCTGCTCCTAAACTTTCTTCAAAATCCCCTTATATGTTCTCATTTGAGTTTCCTCCACTGTCTTCCCTATCATTATCCCTAGGTACTTTACCTGTTTTCCCATCATCCTTTCTAGCGGGTGCCCTTCTTCTTCCCCTTCTTTCTTTTCTATTATTATTACTTCCATCTTGCTGTGATTTACTTTATATCCTGACTTCCTACCAAATTGTTCTAGTATATCTCATAATTTACCAATCTAGTTTCAAATTACTTGTAAGTAGCACATCATCTGCACACAATGCTATTTTTCACTCATTTCCTCCAAGCCATATCATGTAATCATTGAAGCTCTGATTGTTTCTCCTAATGACTCCTGATAGATTGCCAATAGTGAAGGGGATGACGGCAGCATTTTCTTGTGCCTCTGTCTATGGTAAATACTTCTAACAACCTGCGTCTTTAAATTAAATTGTGGATGAAGTAGTGATGTCATTATGACACGCTTTGTTTTTAAATGCAAGCCTTGGCGCCAAATTGTTTAATTCATTTTCTGAAGAAGCTGCCTTTTGGTTTGACAGCGAAAACGCTATTATTTTAAACAATAAACCTGCGTTCAATTTATTTTTCAAGCATCTGTTTTATCGAGTGACTTTCAGGTTGTACTACATACTGCTACTCTCTGATTTTTCTTGTTGGTTTCCTTGCCGGTTTTTCCCCAAATACTTCTAACAACCTGGCCCTTATCATGATTTTTGCTCCAACCCACACATATATTCTCTGTACTAACTGTATCCAACTGCCTGGCATCTCCATCCTTTTGATTGTATTTAATAAACACATCAGCAACTTTGTGAAGCTTAAAAACACTAAAAACCATAAGCTCACTTGCTGAGTGGATCCAAAGAAACATACAGCCTGAGTATAAATAATAACACATTATTTAATTAGCAAACTGCAAAAAACACTAAACTTTTGAAAATAATAGCGAGTACCACTGCGAGCACCTATAACACAGACTCAAGCAAATCTTCTTGAACACAGATTTAATTAGCGCTTTCAGTGAAAACTATGTCCCACCTTCTTCAGACAAAGACACATCAGTTAAAACCCTTTATATACATTAAATATGCATCAATTAATCAATTAAAAATTCAATTAAAAATCAATTTAAGAAAAAGCTTGTCTTTAAAGAGCGATGCCATATTACTATATACTCCTATAATATACAGTATGTTACAACATAAAACACAAATATATACGGTTTTTCAAACATATTGAAATAAATGTACTCCAACGCTTATTTATCTATTCAGGGCTAGGCGTTTAAGGATACATTTTATAGAAATATATTCATTTAGGCCAGGATATATATGTGCTTCAGTTCTTATCTGCCATTTAATTTCATTTATCTCCAGATTCAGTTGCTATGGGCCTCCCCTAGGGTCCAATTGTGTTTGTTGCAAGACCGAAAATGTAAAACTATGGTCAGGGTAATCGATAAGATGCCTAGCTAAGGCATTATTCTTATCTTTTTTAGAGATAGCATAATAGTGTTGGTAAATACGTTGTTTCAACTTTCTCTCTGTTTTTCCGATATAATAAACGGAACACTGAGAGCAAATTGCAACATATATCATAGCCCTACTATGACAATTATACCTTCCCTTAATACTATAAATTTCATTCTTTAATTTAACTTTTTTATCTAAGTTAATATATTTGCATTGGTGATATGTACCACATCTAGACATACCTAGATTACTACTATTTATAGATTTTACATTCATTTCCAAAATAGATTTTAAATTAGCTCCTCTTCTAAAGATGACTTTTGGTTTAATTCCTAGAAGCATAAATATAGCTTTATCTTCAGTAATAATAGACCAATCCTTATATATAATCTCTTTAATTCTATAATGGCCCAAAGAATACGTACAAAGAAAGCTAACTCTATAGTCCACTTCTGGAATAAGAGAAACAATATTAATATCTACCTCTGAAGCATTTAACATTGGAAGTGATTTGTCAAGTAAAAGGGGCATAAAATATCTATCACACCTGTTATTTCTAACCTCTAAACATATAGAATCAACCAGTGATTTCGGACAACCTCTACTAATGAACATAGACTTTAGTAAAGAGCATTCTACCTGAAAATCTTCTTCATCAGTAACCATCCTAGCTGCTCTAACTAACTGTCCTTTGACGACAGCTCTCTTCTGGTGAAAAGGATGGCTACTGGAAAAGTGAAGAAAGGAATTTGAATAGGACGGCTTCCTATATACTAAACTTTTATATCTGCCATTGATGCCATCCTTACATAAACTAACATTCAAATAATTAATAACCATATCTTGACATTGATACATAAATTCAAAAAAATCTGTCATGGATTGGATATCATCCATAAAGACTGGAATCAGCTCTTCAGACCCCTTCCATAGTAAGAACATATCATCCAGGTATCTAGTGTACCAGGTGACATTCTCTATGAACAGGCTGTTATGAAAGAGTAATGTTCGCTCCCAGTATGCCATGATACAATTGGCATAACTACCCCCACAGGGAGAGCCCATAGCTATTCCAGTATTCTGCAAGTAGAAGCGACCATCAAATATCATATGATTGTTTTTCAAAACAATTTCAAGTAGTGTTTTTACTACACAGATGGTTCTCTCTTCTACCTGTTTGAGGGTCATAAACTCTCGATCCATTCCAGACCAAAGGTCTGAGGGATGACGGTATAGAGATCCTTGACATCGACAGTAAGAAAAATTGAATCTTTACAATATTCTAGTTTATTTATATTTTCTAAAAAACTACACGGGTCTTTGCATATTTACAATTCAGTCTCAATAAGTGGTCTTAAAATACTGTCTACGTACTTAGCACATCCATATGTAATTGAGCCTCTTCCGTCGACAATTGGCGTGAAGGGGGGTCATTGTAACTTTTATGAATTTTTGGGGAACCAAAGAGAACAGGTATCCTAGGTGCGCTCATTGTTAAATATTGAAACATATCCATATCCATATCTATGGTTCACTCCAAAAACAGATAATTTAGCATAGAATTAATTATTTTATATGCTACATTTATTTCATTTAAACTCATTGGAGAATGTACTCCAGTGTTTAAATATTTTTCCATATATGATACATATGTCGTTTGGTCCATAAACACAAGACCACCCCCCTTATCAGGTTTCATTACCCTGATCTTACTATCATGTAACAAGTTAATAAACTCCCTTTCCTGTTCTGTAATATTAGACATTCTAATACTTCTGATGTTTTTATTCTTATTAATAGATCTTATATCCATTTCACAGATTTTTTCAGAAATATTAAGAATATTATGTAAGGTGGATTAGAAAGACTAGAAACTCTTAAGGTATTAGTCAAAGATGACACTCTCTCCAAAAACACTTGCAAATTGAGCTTGCACACAAATAATTTTAAGTCTATTACTGTCCGCACCATGTCCGTCTCTTTATCCGGGACAAATGACAGTCCTTTAGAGAAGAAATTAATCATCTCCTCAGAAACCTCCAAAGAAGTATAGTTGTAAATAGTGAAATCTTCTTTCACATTCTTAAGAATTTGAGGTAGATGCTTGACTGTCATTGTCACCTCCTCCTCTGGTTGCGTTTCTTCTGCGTTTGAGTTTGATTCCTGTTGCCCCTGCGATTGTTGTTCCTGCCTCCTTGATTTATCCGAAAATTCGATGAATTATTAGGCTCCAATTGATTATTGTTATTTACAAGCCCTTGCTGCATAGGATTATTATTATTATTATTATTATTATTATTATTATTATTATTATTATTATTCCTAGTAGAATTGTTCAATCTTTCACTTCTACGTAATGGTTGTATGACATCATTATTGATATTATTCATGTCCTCACAACCACTATTGACTTCATTCCCATTCAATTCATTAAGTGCTGCTAAAGTATTAGATGCTAGATTAAAACTATTTGAGTTGAATGGGGGACGGGGATAAGCTTTTTCAGCAGCATAATTTTGAACATCTCTCACAATCTTTTTCTTTTTAGTCGCAAGTAACTTAGCTATTGTTACATCTATACTAGAAAAAAAATCTAGCATAGTCATACTTGTAATGAAAAAAATCTTTGTTCATCTTTATTTCATGCTCTAAAATTTCGAGCTCGCTTTTAAGCAAATTGATTTGACTGTTATAGAAGTTTATAAGAGAAATAATAAATTCTGCTCCCTGTTTGTCAAACAGTCCCAAAAGTTCCTGATGGAATGTAGAATTTTCCATCAGACCTGCCGGGTACCCCCATTGCAGGAGACCTTTAGGGACTATTTTTTTTATCTATGCATTCTTGCAAGTAAGCGGTTTCCAATTGGAGCTTTCTACACTTAAACAGTTTATTGTCAAAATCTGAAATTAAGTCAGGTAATGAACTCACCCAGGTGGTCATTCCTATACTGGTGAAGAACAATTGCAGTTTTTAAAAAAATTGTTGTTACTCAGAAAATTGGCCATAGTAGGAAAAGGGCAAATATCTGGATGCAAAGTTTCATGTTGCCGTTCGGTGCCTTGGTTATCAGCAGCGCTGCTCTACGTTGAATTGCGGCACCTAAAGGTTGTTGTAATCCATTTTGGGAAGCTGGTAACCCATTATGTAACACACTAGCGAAAGAAGGAGGCACTGGAGACCTCTGCTGAACTCCATCCTCATTCTGTACACCCCTACGACAAGCATTTATATCCTCCATGGACCAGGATTCCAAACGCTGGGTAAGAGAATCTATTTGCCCCAGTAGAACCTCCACAAGAGCCATTAAATTACCAATAGCGTTATTTTCAGATGTACCGGCTCTATGTGAACCATTTGGCTCATTGAGTGAACAAAGTTTGTGAAAGTGCTCCAGTTTCGCTCGCCATAACACAGCACAAACAGCAAACTGAAAAAAACACTAAACTTTTGAAAATAATAGCGAGTACCACTGCGAGCACCTATAACACAGACTCAAGCAAATCTTCTTGAACACAGATTTAATTAGCGCTTTCGGTGAAAACTATGTCCCACCTTCTTCAGACAAAGACACATCAGTTAAAACCCTTTATATACATTAAATATGTATCAATTAATCAATTAAAAATTCAATTAAAAATCAATTTAAGAAAAAGCTTGTCTTTAAAGAGCGATGCCATATTACTATATACTCCTATAATACACAGTATGTTACAACATAAACAAAACACAAATATATACGGTTTTTCAAACATATTGAAATAAATGTACTCCAACGCTTATTTATCTATTCAGGGCTAGGCGTTTAAGGATACATTTTATAGAAATATATTCATTTAGGCCAGGATATATATGTGCTTCAGTTCTTATCTGCCATTTAATTTCATTTATCTCCAGATTCAGTTGCCATGGGCCTCCCCTAGGGTACAATTGTGTTTGTTGCAAGACCAAAAATTTAAAACTATGGTCAGGGTAATCGATAAGATGCCTAGCTAAGGCATTATTCTTATCTTTTTTAGAGCTAGCATAACAGTGTTCGTAAATACGTTGTTTCAACTTTCTCTCTGTTTTTCATAAATTCCAACGCCCTGGATGAACTAATCCATTATCCCACCAGGGGAGCCAATATCCTAGACCTGGTCATTACCAACATGGGAGATAGATGCTTCACACCAGTCGTCACCCCTTCACCTTTGACATCCACTTCCCACCCACACACCCCAGTAAGGAAACCTCCTTAAAAAACCTCTCCAAAGCCAACTTCATGCTACTGAAGTCAGAAGTGACAAACTTCACAACACCCACACAGACGGGATCTGAAAGTTCGAGTACAGAATCCTACACTAAGGCACTGTACGAGCGCATCCACTCGTGCATGAATCGTGCCATCCCAAATAGAACCAAGATGCTCTTCTCCAAAAAAAGGAAGCCAATCTGGTGGTCCCCTGCTATAAACAAACTATACAACAGAAGGAAGAAACTGTTGCAGAAAAGAGGAAAATCCCAGGATGCAAAAAATTCCCTCACCAGCCTCAGTAAGAAGCTGAGATCCCTCATAAAATCCTCAAAAGCTAGTTACGAAAATAAAATTGCCGAAGATTCCAAGGACAACCACAAGGCATTCTATAGTTATGTCAAGAATCTAAATGGCAATGCTCAGATATGCTCTGAGCTACAAAAGAATGGCATTAAATATACTGATCCCAAGGATATTGCCAATATCCTGGCAGATCGATTTAGTGCCAACTTCACCCCCCTCTCACCCCCTAAAGGGCCCATCTCAATACCAAAAGATTGCCAAATACTGATAATCATGGCCACACAGGTAGAAACTGCACTCTCCAAAGCTAAGAATACAGCATCCATGGGACCAGATGACATCCCAGGCTGTGTACTATATGAACTACAAAATGAACTGGCACCTCACCTAAGTGTCACATTTAATCATAGCCTCACCTCAGGCTTCGTGCCCACTGAGTGGGGCACAATTACAGTTATCCCACTCCACAAAGGTGGATCTGCCTTGGATCCCAGGAACTACCGTCCCATCAGTCTGACAAGCCTGATTTGCAAGGGCATGGAACGCATTATCATGGAACTTATAAACAAAGACATTGGCAACCTTCAAACACTGGACCCCATCCAGTTTGGTTAGTGAAGGGCCGATCTTGTCTCCTAAATCTGATTGATTTCTTCGAATCAGTCTCCAGAGCTGTGGATGAGGGTAAGGTGGTCCACACAGCTTATCTGGACCTCGCCAAGGCCTTTGACACCATCCCCCACTCTGGAATCATAGATAAACTTACTAAGCTGGGCATAATTCCCTACGTCACTCGATGGGTTGCCAACTGGCTTACTGACAGAACCCAGACTGTAAAAGTAGCCAACTCCAAATCCAGCTCCAGACAAATGACAAGTGGAGTACCTCAGAGTTCAGTCCTGGGACCACTCTTGTTAGGCATCTACTTCTCTGAAGTACAGGTCAACACTAAGGGACTCTGGCTAACAAAGTTTGCAGATGACTGCAAACTGGGAGCCATTATTGAATCCCCAAATGATGTGGATATTCTACAAAAAGGCCTTACAGAAACAGATGCCTGGTGCCAGAGCCATGGGCTCAAGCTTAATGCCAAGAAATGTATAGTTATCCCCTTTGAAAAAAAACATGTACCCATGAATTACCACATAGGTGGCAAGACCCTAAACATCGAAAGTGTGATAAGAGATTTAGGGACACAGGTGGACAGTGGTCTCACTTTCGATAACCACATCGCCACAACAGTCAGGAAATCCTTCTATGTGGCACACCTCATCACTAAGGGCTTTTCATCCAGAATTAAGGAGGTCATTGTCCCACTGTACTCGTCCCTCATTAGACCCGTTATAGAGTATAATGCCCTGTTTGGTATGTACCTCACAAGACATCTGCAACAGTTGGAAAGCCCACAGAAATACCTCACTAAAAGAATCACAAGCCTAAAGCAGATGCCATATGCTGACCATCTAAAAAAACTCCAGCTATACTCTGTGGCATATCGTCTACTCAGAGGTGATCTCTGCTTAACATACAAGGCCATGTCAAACCCTGAACGGTTGGACATGCTCCACTTAAAAAAATCCCAATCCCTCAGAGCCACACGCTCCAGGGATCTAAACCTTGTCATCACAATGAACAAAACATTCTGGAGGGATAGGTTCCTGACCCAGAGACTCCCCATACCCTGGAATAGACTGCCCATACATGTCAAGCAGAGTGACTCATTGGCCCTCTTCAAAAGATACCTTGATGATTGGATGGGAGACAGGAAATTCACCCCTGGGGATCATGTCAGTCATCTGCTAGACAGGGGCCCAGAGAAGTAAATATTGTGGGTAGAAATATCCAGGGAATTGTTATGGCTAGGCTTGCATAGGAACTAGGGCCGATAGCCTAGTACCAACCTATGAACCTATTATACACTGTTTCGTTTATGACTCCTTGAAATAAGGAGTCTCCCAAAAACATTTGGATTTTTTTATGTGCTATATTAATTTCATTCAATTATACTATTGTGTAAGTTTCGGTATTATGTAATAATTCACTCATAATGTTGTAATCTATTCTATTCATTACCACCATACCCCCACCTTTGTCCAGTTTCATTATCCTTATTTCTCTAGTCTGTCTTAGTTCTTTCAATAACAATGCTTCCTCTTTCTTCAAATTGTAATATTTCTTATGGTTTTGATTGTTAGCTCTATATATTTTCTGAGTACAAATCTTTTCCTATCGAGCTATTAAGGGGTGTAAAGGTGAATTGAATGTATTCCTTTTTCAATTCTTTGCCTGGAACTTCAGCCTTCAAACTATCCCCAAACATAGTCTTCAGATTGAGTTTTCTAGTGTATAATTTAAATTGCGTTAAAACTTTAGCTATATTGCATTTGGACCCTGGTATAAATTTTAGCCCTTTCTTAAACAGTGAAAAGAGTGTTTCTGTAATCCTTTGTTCACTGTAATTGAATATATTGAAACCATCTAAACTCAATAATTTTCCATCAAAAGCTTTAATTAACTCTTTAGGTCTTAATAGTTCTTCCTGTTGTTCTTCTTCCAATATTGTTTTTGCGCTCTGTTTTGTTGCCCCTTTGGGGTGTGAGAATGAACTAAAAATTTCAGTTAACCCTTTTTATTTCCAATCTGCTCACACCTTCTTAATGAGTGATATTCATTGTCATAAGTCTCAATATCTGTTCTACAGTTTCTAGCTACGGTATTGTTGGTGTGTGTCATATTGATATCTATCATTCACAAGTTGAGGGGTTGCTTTCCCTGTTGCACCCATTACTTCAGTTTCAATCTAAGAATTTGGCAGAACTCTCCCTTGATAAGCTTTTGGTAAGGGTAGACTATTTTTTAGTGTAGTCCAGCTCATCTCTATTCAGTTTTCTCTGCTTCCTGGATAGATTTACCTTCACCTGTTCTTCAACTTTATCAATAATTGTATTGTGTTGCAAATTTAGGAAACACTACATCACTAGTTATTTTCATATTTGTCATTAATCTTGTTAAATAATTGCTTGATTTTACTGTTATCAATTTGAATATTAAACTATGTTAACTCAAGTCCATGTCTATCGAACATTTGAAGTAGCTCTTCCACTTCATCCTGTCCATTAAGTAAACCGTTTAGAAACTTAGACATAAGTAACCCTTTCAGCACCCTTTTACACTTAAGACACTTAGCAAGGTAAATGTTATCACATTGCAAATTATGTACCTTGCTGAGTCTTGTTAAAAAAACATGGAGTTCATCTTGCAGGTTACACATCCCTGCTCCTTTAATATGTGGGAAAAAAGAAAAATCCCTGTTTAACCAGTTACTTATCCGGGAGTTAAAATCTTCTGCTAATTCCCTCTTTGTCCACAAAGAATCTCATCAATATCCGAATTATTGATGTTGTCCATTTGAATGTTCCTTTTCCATCTAACCACACCGTCGCAGATGTCCGGCTTGAACCCACTCACTCCTGGAATCACTGCTGCAAGGATCGCTGTAGACTGTAGTCATTCCAGTGATGACTGAATTTGAGTAACATGTTGAGACAGTAACTTCACTAACTGGGAAAGGTTGCTTTCTTCTTCAACATTTTGTGTCTCCACAAGATCTTTGGAAGATGTCTTAGTTTTCTCCACAATGGACATGATCTAAACTCCAACAGCCCAGCACTAAATAAAATCAAGCTGCAATAACTAGTCTCCTAACTTAATCATTGTAGTGTAGTAGTTCTACCAAACTCATACTACGGCCATTAACACTGCAATCAGTGTAAATGTAATTCAAATGAAAACCTTTGAAATTTGCTCACACAAAGAACTCAATAAACACACCAGCAACTTCATGAAGCTTGAAAACACTAAAAAACACAAAAGCTCACTTGTTGAGTGCTTCCAGAGAAACATACGGCCTGAGTATAAATAATAACACTTTATTTAATTAGGTTAAGCACTTTTGTCTCTGTTAATCAGAGACTTCATCAGAACAATAAAAACATTTAAATTTCTTCTTTTATATCCTAAATAACCATCATATGAGTACTCTCTCCCACCAAAGGAAACCTTAATGTCTCACTATTATTAATTTCATAAGTGTTAATTAAAACGCTCTTTCATATACCAAACATAAAATTAATGTTTTAAAACCAATTGAAAATAATAAATATGTATTTTTAAATAATAATAAAATGTCATTATTCTAATGAAACACAAAAACGGGGAAGGTAATAGGTGTGATAAATATATGATCAACAGAGATGAAAGTGCGTAACCTAATTAAACTAAGTGTTATTATTTATACTCAGGCCGTATGTTTCTTTGGAACCACTTAAAAGTGAGCTGTCACCATCTCCCACAATGCCCATCTAGCTAGGGTCAGACATACATACACCTCCAACATGGAATACAGCCTCCTGGCAGTTGGTATACAAAGTTCCACAGCCTGCAACCCCTCTGTAGGAACTGGCACTTATATCCACGCATACACATATGTGCTATACGTGCATTTGTATAGATGCATGGAATCAGGTATATCGGACAGGACTACATCATCCTCTGCAAGAATATGTATACCTGTCTGGTGGACATCTGTAAAAATAGTGTCTATAACAGGGATGATGTACCGCTATCCAAGACAAAGTAGAAGCAGGTGCCCATTTTGAAGCAATGTCTCCTTAGTGTGAACAAGTGAATGGGATCACTCCTGGAAACCTGCACAGCAAGCACAGAGCCCACATTGTCAACATCCACTACAGAGAATCATCTCCCCTTCTCCACATATATCTGCAACATCAGAGGAAGCACTTGAATCTGCTCACTTGTGGTGGACAAGGACACCAGCTATACCAGTGCTCTAGGTCTAACATACTTGATGCCTGACAAAGTCAGTGTTGGCTTCATCCCCTGTCCCCCATCAGTACATCAGGATGTCCCCAGTCCCTGCTCCCTTCTCCTGTATGCAGGACACAGGTCACCACTGCCACATGAAAGTCATGGTATACAGCCTCCATGGGAGCCTATCACATCACAGGATGCATCCTACATGACCCCAAGCATGACCTTGGAACACCATAAGGCACTGTATTCCACCAAGGCCTGACTACTGCCATTGCCCAACTGTGTAATGGACAACCACTGTCACCCCTTTGCACTAAGGTGGGGCGTCCACCAATCTGTCCCATTATACACCCATCAGCCTAACTAGAGTGATCTGCAAGGCCATAGCACAGTTTATAGTGAACCTCATTAACAAGGACATTGGTGACCTCCGCACACTCCATTACGCACAGTTACGCTTCGCCAAGGAATGGATCATGTCTGTTACACTTGGTTGACCTCTTTGACCCAATCACCAAAGCCATGGAGGGGGGGGTGAGAGTGCACACTGCCTGCCTTGACCTTGACAAATACTTTGACAGTATAACCCACTTGGCCATAACAGATATACCCTCCCAAGTATGCATCACACCATATGTTAGCAGAGGGGTAGCACACTGGCACACAGACATGACCCACCTAATCCTCATAGGGGGCACCAACTCAAGTGGTTGACCCATAACTAGCGGCATCACCTTGTGTTCTGTGTTTGGGCTTCTGTTATGTGTGATGTACACTTCTGAGGTGCAGGGCACAGCCATTGGGCTATGGGCGACCATATTTGCAGATGACTGCATGCTGTGTGCTGTCACCAGATTCCATAGTGATGTAGACACCTGCCTAGGAGGGTCTCACGCCGACACATGACAGGTGCCAGAAACATGGCCTCAGGCTGCATACCAGGGAATGCAGTGTCAACCCCTTTGGGAAGACTGACTTCTCTACATATTATCATAGCACTAACAACATCTTAGGCATGCAATCAGTAGTGAGGGATCTATGCACACAGGTTGATGGCAACATGACATTTCACCACCATGTTGATTCCATTCTAAGGTAAACCTTCTACATGGCCCACCTCATAGATAAGGGCATGTCATCCAGGGACATGGGGTCATAACATCCCTGTATTCCTCCAGTAAGGCCCATTATTAAGTATAATGCCCTGTTTATCACTCATATCACACAGCACATGCAGCAGCTGGGGACATCACAGAGGTTCCCCACCAGGGAATACTAGGGCTTCAAACATCTACTATACACACATATGCTATAAGCCCATCCCTCTACCTCAGTTTCATGCATACTCCTCAGAGGTGACCTCTGCCTGGCATACAAGGCAATCATAGACTCAGCATTGTTGGCACTGCTGCAAAAGTGCAACTCAAGCTCCACTCTATTAACACACACAAACTCCTTCAACCTGGACTGTGACATCAATTGGGCTTGGCGGCTCAGATGTGTGTCCCACACACTCACCCTGATGTGGAATGGACACCTTTTCCACATCAGGCATGGTAGCTATTTACACCTTTGCAAGTGGAACCTGGATAACTGGATGGTTAACAGTGCATACACCCTTGGGATATCACACGTGTCCCTATTGGAGTGGGGCATCAGGTGCTTCCTTGCATACACATAGGATAACATCTGGGCTAGGCTTATGGGGGCTCAGGGCCCATAGCTTAGTAACCTCGTATGATCCTAGGTATACCAGTTATGGCCTGTATCATGTGACAGTCTGTGTTGTTATGTGTCCATGCCCATCACTGCCATCTACTGTGGTGTGTCCCCTATGGGCAATGTTACAGTACCATGTCATACAGCCACCATCTGACAAATATGAGACTGGTACTACAAGTGCATGTGGATCTTCCATCAGCATGTGTGTTACACATACCTGAGAGCAGTGCAGATGTGGTGTAGGGTTTCTTCCTCATAAGTGTTCAACATCTGCAGTACACATATGTTTGTGGAATGTGTACATGTGCCTGATATATGTGGATCCTCTATCAAACAAATGTGGATGTCTGGAAAACAGATGGACAATATGTAATGGTTATACCCAGACTGTAGGGAATGTGTCTGTGACATGGCAGACCCCTCAGAACACAGTAATGTTACATTAACATCTGGTACTGTATTCATTCCCTTACATTGTATGCTCAATATGTACACACTGTTGCTGAGGTGAAGCCTGTGTCTCCCCACTACTGCTGCCTATAAGCTGCTTTCCTGCTGCAGGGGGTCACCAGGTATGCTAGCATAGTCAGGCAATGAGATACAGGTGTGGAGTACACAGTGACCTAGCCAGAGTACATCAGGAACAGTCAGGGACACCTGGACCATGGTTGAACTATGCCTTTATGACATTCACAGACTGAGAGGGGCTCACTGACAGTACTTTATGTCATATTCCAGCTGTATCCACCAGTGGCTACTGTCACTTTTGTACATCAGACAATCCAGTAGCATTCATACATGAGCTGACCATTGCTGGGGGGACTCAGGGGTCAGAGCTGTGATCTATGCCACTGCAGACAGAGCCAAAAGGGAAGACTGTAGGTACTTGACAGCTGACTAACAGGAACATGTCATTCCAAGGTATGTTGTTGAGACCTACTGTTGGAATTCCTATTTCCCATGACTGCATCCCCCCAGCTGCATTCCATTACACGGGGGAATTCTATAACATACCTGGTATAGTGCTGCATATGTTTGTAGGGGGAGAATGTGACATATGTCCCTGTCACTTGACCATTCCCCCCAACCCTTTTATGTATGGGTGTTGTGTGGATGGTCTGTTCTAGGTGTTTGGTAGGTATGTTAGGTCTGTAGCAGGTAGCTGAATATACTGCTGCATGTGTAGCAACTGCAGCTGCTGCATTCTGACCAGGAGTCATACTGGGGATTGTGAACACATTTGGAGATAATAAGCTGTAAAGGTGAGTGAGGGAGCAGTGTCAGCTCTGTTGCCACAGCATAGCCAAGGTGAGGGTACCCATAACAGTCCAGGTGAGGCATGTGGCTCTGCTACATATGTTAAGTAATAATGCCATCCTGAAAGTGATAGGTGGCATTTAGGACACGTATTCATATTTGTGACACGTCCCATCCTACAGGCCTTTGCTTGCAACTGTGGGTGGCAGTGGCTGTGGTAGCAGCAACCAGTTCTGCTGGACATTGCAGGGCTCAGTTATTTCTATGTTGTATTGGCAAGCATGTAGTTGTCATGCAACAGACTGGACTGTGGGCCAGGATTGTGGGTGTCCAAATGTCACACATGCTATGAATGTCACAGATAGCGTTACTGAGTCATTATTATGGCAGGTGTAGTTGCAAGACATATATGCATGCATTGAGTGTGTTACACAGGATTCACATGAACATGTGTATTCAAATGAGTATGACATGTGACACTGACCTGTCTGTCCTGATTTTGTAACCTCAAACTGCAATTACTTGCCAGTACTTCAGCACACAGAATAGGTTTTATGACAACCATGCCATAAGTAGGTCACACAACTGTGGACGTTCTGCAACAGTCTGTGCATTTTTCAGCTCTACCTGATATTGTAGGCCTCATGCACATCCATCAACATGTATTTGGCTGTGTACTGGTTCAATGTTGCATCACAGGCCCAATTACGCTGTCATTTATCCCATTATATGTAGACGTAGTCTGTCATTGGCAATCAGGATATGTTTGTAAAAACACCAGCTTTTCTTCACAGCTGAGTTCCCTAGTGGGCTAATGGGCTATAATGCACTATGCTGTAGTTGACTGGATGCTGGGTTCAGAACTCAGTTGGTCTAGTGGGCTAATGCACTCTTCTGTAGTTGACATGGTTTTGGATTCGATACTTGGCAGGAGTGTATTTTTTACTAATGTGACATTAGTGTAATGCAGGTTATAATTACAGAAATACCAGCATCACTCCAGAGCTGAGTTGGCCTAGTGGGCTAATGCACTATGCTGTAATTCAGAGTGTACTGGGTTTGAAACTTGGCAGTAAAGTGATTACTTTATTGATGTGCATAACAGTCTCAGAATCAGATAAGGTGATTAAAGCACTTTTAAGTGGGTTTGCGCAGGTTTGTGTGACACGCCTCAATGCTAAGTGGTGCTTAGTCTGCTTAAACCAGTGTTATTTCCAAAAAAAGAAAAGAAAAGGGGGTGATAGGAAAGTGGTAAAATGGGGGTAAGCAGGGGGGAAACAATATGAAAGCCAGGTAGGGATGTGCAGGATGGGTGTAGGAAAGGACCATAGCTCTCCATATTTTTTGTACAGCAACAGCTGTGCATGTTGTGGACAATTTGGAATTTGGAGCCACACATCCCACAGGGAGGGCGTGTGGGTGACATAACTTTATTGATAAATTGCTGAAATGATTAATTGATGACAGTGTATGTAGGGACAAAATGGAGAGCTATGTATGGGGCAATAATTTTTGTGGGACAGATGCCCCCCCCACTTTTTTTTTAAGGTGACAGTGGAATGTTGCAGAAGGGTTGTAGGTACATGTGGGGAGGTAAGTTGGGTAGAAGAGGTTGTGTTTGCAGGCAGACAAGACAGACAAGACAGCGCACAGGAGCAGTGTAAGACACATGAGGGGGGAAGCACCTTGGACAGGAGGGTTTTTTGGGAATCAGAGGACCAAGTGCCCCAAGACGGCAACAATGGGACTGAGCTCCCACCCATGGGCAGTCACCACTGCTCCTTCATGTCTCCAAAGGTGGCTGTGCTGGGGACTGGGTGGCAGGCTGGCCTGCCCCTCCAAGTGCACCAGTCTGCCCTTGATCTGATGCAGTTGATCATCAAAATCATGCTGGATAACCCTGCATACCATTCCTGGAAACGATTGCCAGATGACCAGTCCCTCTCCATGCCCACACCCAGTGTGGGGTGGGCCCTGTGCCCTGAGGCAGTTCCACCCATGGGTGGTGCAGGACCAGCAAAGGGGGCAGCTCCAGTTTGGGTCCCAGACTTGCTAGGACCCAGTGCCACAGCCAGATGAGGTGAGATAGGTGGATCCACCGGAACCAGCCTACCCAGTCATGCCATGGTGTTGAGCTTTGTCAAACTGTATTGGTTAGTCATGAACATTTCCACATTAATTATAACAGCATGCATGGGTGTTCCAATTAACGCAGAACAATAGAATTGCATAGCATACATAACACAGGCATTAATTGAATAACAGTCATTATTGTAACAGCATGTCAGTAACAGTTGTGGCAAAAGACCAACAACATTGGCATTTCAACAAATTATGTTAGTATGCAACCATTGTAATATACGACCCATAATACAACACAAGGTCCAACGTTAGGTTTTGAGAACAACATATGTGCAAATTCAGCCATACCCATAGTATAAGAATAATAAGTTGTGATGCAGATAACAGGTGGGGGGAAAGAAAGACATTTCATTACCAACTATATAGGCTGTATTTTTTCAACAGTACTGCTCAATACTCTACAGGTCTGCCCTTACATTATGTCTACAAGTGGCCCTATAGCTTCTGTAGCACATATATACCTCTCAAGCTATACAGATGGGATGGTATGGGCCAAGCTGTAACACCTACAGGTACATAACTACAGGGACTATTACATGTCAGGGGAACATATATGACGACTAAGGTGTAATCTACACTGATGTTGTGTGAGTGTGCTACTGGTATACTTCAACTGGGTTTATATCTGTGTCCAAGGTTTTTGGCAACAGTGATCACTATCTGTGACAGTGTGACACTTGTTAGACATGTATTGTGCACAGTACAGAGAGTTTACACTTATCCTGCTGTCATTAGCAGGCATGAGGTTAGAGTGTCAGCAGACATTCATTGACACACTAGACATACAGCTGTACCAACAACAGACCATTTAATGTGTCTTATTAACTTAGTAGTACACTACTATTACAAAAAACATACTTGACCATACTGCCCTATCATTATTATGGAAAATTTCAGGAAGAGTGCCACAAGGTAACACAAATGTTTATTGCCGGGGGTATCCGGGAAGATTTGTAACTGACATCCTCAGTGAGGTTATTAGGAAAAGAGAAATAGGGGTAATTCAGCCTATTTTAAATGGTTCCATAGAACTTGGCACAAGAAATAATGATAGGCCAGTATGGTCAAGTATGGTTTTTATAACAACATATAATATGGACAATAACATATAATACATATAATATATATATCATCAATATTATTTTCAACAACTGGTGGATTATACATACAGACCCTAATATATTAGACAAATTGGGCCCTAAGCCCAGAATTGCATATAAGAAGGATACGACATTTAAACAACTATTGGAGATGGCTACTAGTGATACTAAAAGGGCTTTTAATAATAAAATAGGAACATATAAATGTGGAGCTTGTAGGCAGTGCTCCCATGTTCTTACAGCAGAAAGTGTGACTATGCATAATAAAATATATAAGAGTAGAGAATATTACAATTGTAATTCTACTAATATAATATATGTGGCAATGTGTCAACAATGCCCAAGTTTCTATGTGGGAAAGACATCTAGGAGACAAGAGGACCGAACGTATGACCATTTTTTGGACATAAAACATTGTAAATTGACTAATGCATTATTTAGGCATGTGAATCAAAATAGTACCCATGATTTTAAGTTTTATGTATTGGACTCTATTAAGAAGGATCCACAAGAAAAAGTTACCAATGATCATTTTAATGTAAAAGAAACTCAGTGGCAAATAAAATTAAAAGCCATGTTATACCCTGGTTTAAATGACATCTGTTCATTGTTACCTATTTTAAAGTTCAAACATTATGTAATTTGAGAATAGTAAATTGTTAATTGTCATAGATATAGGTTTTTAGTAAAATTCCTTTAAGAGTAAATTGCTTATGATTAGTCACATGTTTTAATGAGTATATAAGTGGGGTTTGAGGGAATGGAAATTGTTCTGAAGAAGTTCATATTGTCATTGAATGAAAGTGCTTAACTTTGTATATTAAAGGAGATTTTAAAGCTGCCATAGTGTACTGGTTCCTTGCTTTTGGTGGTCAGCATCGTTCTTCTTACTTTGTGATTTGTAACTTTTGGTTGATGTTCTATTTAAGTCACAAACAAAATTCTTGTCCTTTGTCTTTATACTTCTAGTACTGTTTGACTTACAAATATGTAGGAGATTCATAAGTGTGGGGTTTTGTAGATGCCTTGTAAGCCAGGCATACATCACTCCTCAGTATTCTACAGGAGACTGAGAAAAGGGAAAGGGTTCTAAGGTGCTCTGCATAAGGTAGGTTTGTTATACCTTGTATTCATTTTGTAAGGAACCTCTGAAGTTACTCTAGTTGCTGCATATGCCTGTTCAGGCACATACCAAAGGGAGCATTGTACTGTATAACTGATTTGATAAGGGCAGAATACAGTGGGACAATGACCCCTTTGGACCTAGATGCCATACCCTTACGTATAACTTGTGCAACATAAAAGGATCTCCTCACTACTGTGGCTATGTGATAGTCGAAGGTAAGGGTACTATTTACTTGAGTGTCCAGATCCCTGTCCACTGGTTTGACTCTTGGGTCAAATTACCAACATGGTTATTAGCTGGAATGGTTGACTTCCCAAAGGATACAATTATGTATTTTTTTGCACTGAGTTTAGGGCTGTGGCTTTGGCACTATTTATTAGTCAGAGATAGGCCTTCTTGAAGAATGCTAGTGTCTGCAGGGAAGTCAGTGATGACCCCTAGCTTGCAATCACCTGCAAACCTATTCAGCTATAAAACTTCAGTGTTTGCATTTACTTCAGAGAAATAGATGATAAAAAGGAGCCAGCCCAGTACTGAGCCTTGGGGGACTCCGCTAGTGACTGGTCTCTTAATGGAGATGGCCTCACCTATTTTGACATCCTGGGTCCTATCAGTGAGCCAGTTGGCTATCCAGTGGGTGATAAAGGGGATTATACCTAATTTAGTGAGCATGTCTTTAATGCCTGAGTGGGATATTGTATCAAAGGCCTTGGCCAGGTTGAGATAAGCTGTGTGCACATTCTTGCCCTCAACTATTGCTTTGGTAATCCTCTCAAGGAAGTCACCACATTTAATAGGCATGAATTTCTTAAAAAAAAGTCAAACTATGATGGCTCCAGTGTTTGCAGGTTACCTATGTCCTTATTTATTCTATCCATTATGATTATTTCCATGGCCTTACATGTGAGGCTGGTCAGACTGATTAGTGTTTCCTTTATTGTAAAAAACACACAAGGTATAACTGATGTATGCAGTGATGTATGTGGGCTATGCTGTGTAGTGCATGGTCTGCTGTCACTGTTCATTTGATATTTTCTCTCATCTTAACATAATTTGCTTTTTATTTCAAAACAATTGCTCATATTATTGTTTGTAGAACTCATGCCTGAGTGCTTACTGACTCCTGTTCAGTGATGTTGTAAGGCATTATATAAGTAACAATCACTTTCTTTAACTCTTTTGCAAAATAACTTCTTTAGAAGTGGTATATATAAGTATGCATATAGTGAATGTCCTCATTTGGTATAATTAGTCAAAAGAGTTATTTCTATATTTGATAACTTCATGCATTGCATATGAATAAAAGTGTTTCATTTTTTTTCAGATTTTCAATATATTATCAGATCAAAGTATGTTGTTTGCTGAGGTACTCTACATCTGATTATTTTTAATTTGTCATGCACAGTAATTTGTGACTTCATAGACAAAAAATACCATCTTTTGTGAAGTGGTGAGGGTGGAGTGGCAGCAGTGTTTGTTTAAATGGCAGGATACTAATTTCAGTTTCCTCAATACCTTGTTTCAATAAAAAGTGATGTACTAATACCTTTCAGGTATAGGTAAGTTAGTATAGTAATTCATAGAAGAGTGATGTTATTAACTGCAATGTCCTGTCAGGTGATACAGATTATTTTCCACACTTCCCCGAGGCTCTTAGCAGTATTATTACAAACATGTAATGCGCACAGTTGTAAAATATCCAGTCTTCCCCATTTCTTTTGTGGGGGGTAGGATATGTTCTTTCCCTTCTATTTTAAAATCATTCAACAATCTTTATGAAGGTGAAATTGTAAATGACAGAACTGTCAAAGTTAATTCACAGTAGTTCAAGATCAAATTAGTCATACACATCTTCTAAGGATAGGCTAGGTGACAGTGTAAGTGATTTTGAAGAGAGGCTATCATGAGAGTTGTATGGTGAGTAAGTTGCTTCAAGGTCATGACCTAACTGATGCAGGTGACAGTGCAGATGCTGATCTGACAACACTTCATGAATGTGATCAGGACCTTGAATTAGAGGCTCTTTTAGGTCTAAATGAATACTGACCTGTCCTGCATGAAATCTGTTTTTATTGTCCTGTCAAACTAGTTACATTACATTTCTTAGAAGCACTTGGAGTGTCATGTGATCTGCCATCAGGGCTCCTGACAGTACCCACTTCTCTTCCTACTTGATTCTGGTAACCCCTAACTAGAATGTATGAATAGAGGCATCCACAGATTCTTAGTGTGCCACTGTACTATGCATTAGTGTGACCATGGCATTATCCATACTCTCAGCCATTTTACAGTACTGCTGGAAATCCTCACTCATACTCTGGAAGACTCTGACCATTTCCAACTGACAATCTGTGGCAGTGCAGTGAGCACTAACAGTGTCACTGTGCATTTGCTGCTGAGCACCCAGTGCATTTTGTGTTTTCTGGGGTAGCTGTAACAGATCTTGCACCTGCGCCCCTTTTGTAAAGGTGTCACTGCAGACACTGTTATGACTGAATACCTGCCATCATCATCAAAGTCTTCATCTGTGTTTAGAGATACTGGTGTACAGGTACATGATTGTCCCTCCCATACAAGCTTATGTGCAATGTCAGCATTTACTTAACTTTATGATGCAATTTAACTTCCTGCAAAGTTAGTAACATGTTGTGGAGCATGAGATCTTGCCATTAAACTTGGGGACTGCATGTCACTTTCTTCAGATACCTTATATATATATATAGCTATGTTTACATCATCATTTTAACTGCCTGACATTCTGTTGTTGATACCCTCCAATTTCAGTGGTATGGTGGAACTGTTTACTTCTGAAGTTGACCCTGTAAAATATATATACATGTTTGAAATCATTACTCATAATGAAGTTGCATACACTACTCTATGCTTATTAATGGGATATTAAGCACACTTACTATGTGTAATGCATTTATTGCTATTCTCTACAAAAGGTTCACCTAGTAATAGTACTGTTTTTTGTTTAATGTAAACATTCGTTGTCAGCATTCAGTTCTCTATATTAATATATGGTACTGTTTTTAATCAAGCTTCATGAGCAGATGAGTATTGTTGCTGCAGATACTCATAAAAGCCAGTATATACACTGCCTCAGATTATTCCAGTGCCGTCATCTTCTGTGTCATAGTCATCCTTGTGGATAGAGAGAAGGAATTGGCATTAATCTGATAAATGTTGGATGCCTCCCAGTACTGGTACAGTCAATTGCATTCTGCCCGCCTTGTTTTTAGCATGTCCTACTATATCATTTGCTCTCTTCTTACATTGTGGTAATATGCAGTTTCTGCCACCAACTACATTAACATTGAGGATAAATTGATTTCAAGCTTTTGTTCTCCCAGATTGGGCCTCCTTTATCAAACAGATGTTCCCCATATGTCCTAAGGGCTGGCATGAAGATGCAAGTTTTTTCATGGCTAAAGTTATCCTTTCTCTGCCTTGATCCTTTGCTTTGCATCATTTCTACATATTAAAGAAAAGGCAAAAAAAAAAAAAAACGCTACAGGCTTAGACTAAAATTTTGGGATGTAATCATCGTTCAGAATTCACAATTAACATGCATACCTACCACCCTCCAAAAAAGTGACACAAACCCCATAGTGAAATACACATTGCAGACTTCCCCATGCCCTATGCAAGTACCCTACAGTAATATGTGTCATTTTGTTCAAGAATTAGGCACACACCAGTACTATTTTCCAGAAAATACTCACCATGCATCTTGGAGACATGGCAGACTAAAACTGTATGTGTGTGTGCGTGTGTATACATATATACTATGTATTTATTTGTTAATTTATATATTCCATTATTTAACTTTTGTCTTCCAATAAGTGCATTGGTGCAAGCACCCTTTTCAGTCATTACCCAGGCCAAAGGCCACATATGTAGCCTGATTGACAGTATAAGATACAAAATAAGCAAATCCAGCCAGGTGAAGTTTTGCTATAGCATCAGTTTCAGTGTATTCACATAAATAAAGTAACAGATTCATCTTTCCCCTATGCCTAACACTCTCATATAGTCATATAATTTTTCATTTATCACTGTTAGTCATAAAACCTTACCACTGCAGTAGTTCATAACTTAATGCCTGCATTTCTACCAAGTATGCATAAAACTGTTTGTCTATGATGTCTAAAAGAATGGCAAAAGTGATGCCAAAATTGATAGATCTGGATCAATGTGGTTTTGTGGAGGGGAGGCAAACATTTGACAACACTAACAGAACATTGATGATCAATAGGGAAGCAGAATGTAAGAAAATACCACTGTTGTTCGTAGGTCTTGTTGCAGAGAAAGCATTTGACAGAGTAAGCTGGAACTTTATGAGTACAGCAATGAAAGCAGCATTCCCTGATAAAATTATAAGTTTGATTAGGTGGCTATATGAGGAATTGGAGGCAAACGTTAAAGTGGGTAGGGTCCTCTCTGATAATTTCTGCTTGAGAGGAGGAACCAGCCAGGGGTGTACTCTCTCACTTTGTTGTTTGCATTATATTTAGAACCATTGGCAAAGAAAATAAGGGACTCAGAAATTCAAGGATATAATTGGTATGATAGTTAAGAAAAGCTGGCTCTGTTTACAGATTATATTATTTCATAACTGACAAAACTAGAAAGGGACATTACAGTGTTGTGGAATATTTTGAGACAGTTTCAAGTCTTTTTGGCATACAAAATTAATTAAGCTAAGACAAAGGCAATAGCGGTAAATTATGTATCCACACAGAAACTATTTCAGCAATATCCATATTTATAGGGACATGATAAAAATGAAGTATTTAGGAGTATGCATTAAAAAGATTCTGGTGTGGCAGCTAAGGACAGGTGGGAAGAGACTAAACAAAAGATAATACAAAACTGAGAAAATTTAAGCTGTGTTATATGGATAGCGATAGTAAGATACAAGGAGTTAAAATGTTTTAGTCTCTTCAGTCTTATACACAGGTCAGGCATATTTTTATCAACCAGAGAAGTTGTGGAGAGCAATTAATAAAGAGCTAAATGATTTTATCTAAGAAGGGACGATGACAAGAGTCAAGTGGGATAAGCTGATTCTTTCATTAGAACAAGACAGATTGAGATTACTGTAATTTGAAGGGGTGTTGCAGAGCAACACAGTTAAGGTTTCTTTATATAGCACAAACACAAAACTGTAATTCAAAGTAGAAAGGGATGATGATGAAATGGGGGAAGCTGAAGAAACAAGGAGAGACTGGGAATTTGGATGCAGACCTTTAAGGAGAATAACAATAATCATACAGAATATTATATCCATAAAGTAGCAGAAAGTATTTTAAGAACTAAGCCAACATGGGAATGGAGAAACAAGATTCTGCTGCTAGGGATGACTGTTATTAGGGATACAGACATTAGTCAAGAGGAGATTAAAATTTACTGGAGTAAACTGGCACAAGAACTAAGGTATTGGGAGTAAATATCTAGAGAGGGAAAGGTAATAGAATGCGAAGACGGGAAGAATGTATTTGGACTGCAGGTTACAGTCTGCCTTTCTTATCAAGGATTGATATCAGAGTATAGGCAAAGAGAAAGAAATAGGGGGGGTCCTAAATAAAAGACTAGCTGGTAGAGTTTTTACTAGCACCTAGAACAGAAGCTGATGTTAAAAAATGAATAATTAGTAGAGCATATAAAATATTGCATGATAACTATAAGAATCAATCAGAGAAGGTTAGAAAGGATTGGGAAGAGATATTGGATAAGGAATTCACAAAGAAACAATGGGGGATATATGTATGTCTCCCAAGTATGCAACAAAGTCTAGAAGATTTAGGATCTTTGCTTGGAAGTGTTTACATAGGTAGTTTTATACTCCAAGTAGACTCAAAAGAAATTTTCTTAAGGTAGACAGCAAATGTTGGAGGTGTGATGGGCAAGAAAGAGATAACTGTAAACATATTTTTTGGGAGTGCAGTGAGTTGGCAGACTTTAAAAAATTCCCTGCAGACTACTTTGTCATAGATAATGGGTAAACAAATTGGTGTGACTAAGGAAATGATTTTTTAGAGCTATGATACAAAATTAGAATTGCCTAGACATTTTAAGGCCTTGCTGAGTCTAATTGTGTTGGCTGCAAAAAAGCAATTACTAGAAAATGGAAATCAATGTCTAAACCAATTTTAAAACAACAAAGGCAAGAGTTTACTCCAAAAAAAACTTTTATAACAAATAAAGTTAGTGCTTTTGAGCACTTCTAATATGTGAACTTCTTCAGACAAAAAACTGGTTACAAATGGTTACATATATATATAAGAAACTCCCTCTATAACATCATCACTCCCATTAAGATTTAAAGATACCATGCTAGTAAAGCATTAAAAATTAACATAAGCATAAATATATATAATAAATAAAACTAATAATGATATGTATCAAATCTGATAAAATATCATTTACAAATATGTATATGTGGGTACACAATTCCATAGGAATAAGTTATTACCTCTCTACAGATTTATTTTTCAATACCCATTTAATACAGCAAAACTCATCTAGTCCTGGGTAAACAAAAGCATTGTCTGAGTTGCCAATAAAGTTCTCTACCTTCCAATAATAACTGCCATGGCCCTCCTCAGGGCCACTTCTTGACCTGGTCAATTACAAAATACAAAAAATGATGGCCATCATTTTCCAATACATGTTTTGCTAAAGCATTGTTCGGGTTCTGTTTTGTAATACTATATTGGTGTTCATAGATCCATTGTTTAAAATGTCTCTCGGTTTAAACAACATAAAAACCAGGGAACATCTGACATTTAAACCAACTTTACTAGAAGTAGCGAATATAGTAACAGAGATGAAACAACTGGAATTGGGATGTTTAGAAAGGTAGAAGCAAATTATATTGGAAAAAAAATGGGAATTGTGAGAACAATTCATGCAGAAGAGAAACGAGGTTTAAAAGATGGCAGGATGTGAATGAGCTATGTAATGTCTGACTGACAGTGACTGGATAGATTATTAAGTTATGTACAATGTTTGCACCTACAGTTGTGTCAACATAGTTTGTAATGTATAATGTTTGCAACTAAGATTGTGTCAGTGTGTTTTTTTTTTTGCCTATGTCATAGGCGATAATTAAAAGATGTTTCTTGTTTAAAAAAAGTAATTTCCTTAGTGATCACTAACCGTTTGCATTGATGCTGTACTGAACTCCCACTTCCATGTGGCAGGTTTATGATATTCATTAACAGCCATCAGAACATACACATGATAGTAGTAAAACCAACATATTTTTCCATTTAACTCAATACTGCTACATTTTTCTAAGGGCTTCTTATTAAGTTATAATATATTTTTATTATTTCCTTATTTTAGAAGTCTGCAGTTTCTTAACACCTTTTTGGCATAACTGAAATGACAGCTTAATATGGTGATATGCAACTTTTCCACATAAATTCAAGTCTATTTACATGTTCTGTATGGAAAATATGGTCTTCTGTATTTATGAACTGCAGTAATACATGGACATTATTGCAATCCAGGGAGACACAGATGTCATTGCATAACTGCAGTACCTCTGTCTTTAACTCATTTTGTTACTGTAGTTAACAAATTTACTGATAGAGCCTATTAAATGAAGGAATAGATTGCACTCACTATATTACTGTAAGCAAGAGTGTGACAGATTTCACCATGCTAGTGAAGAAAAAACTCTTTAAGCATATTACTGAAAGATATTTGTAACTGAAAGAATACATAGCATTCGTTGCATTACTGCCAGAAAGACTGATATTAGCGCAGTGTTTTGGGGTCTGTATCAGAACATTGAAACTGACAACATCAAACGCTCACATGAGCGAAAAATTACGTCCCCGAAGTTTATTAATTTTGTTCATGGTACAATGAAGATCGGGATTTTTGCCCCTTCCTCACTGCAGTGCAATCTCAGAGTAGGAATATATATTTAGTGGGGGGTGTGGGGGGTGCAGCCACCCACAATACCATTGTCGGGTACATGAATATTCGCTTATGTGAGTGTTCAATGTTGTCGGTTTCGATATTCTGATATAGACACGTGTTTTGGCCTATCTCTGTTTTCATAAGTTGTGACTCTTTATCGCCATCATCATCTTCTTTCGGCTGTTCCCATTAGGGGTCGCCACAGTGAATCACCTGTTTCCACTTCTTCCTGTCCTCTGCATCTTGCTCTGTCACACAAACCACCTGCATGTCCTCTCTCACCACATCCATAAACCTTATCTTAGGCCTTCCTCTTTTCCTGTTATCTGGTTGCTTCATCCTTAGCATCTTTTTCCCAATATACTCAGCATCCCTCCTCAGCACATGTCCAAACCAATGTAATCTTGCCTCTCTGGCTTTGTCTCCAAACCTTCCAACCTGGGCTGACCCTCTAATATACTTATTCCTAATCCTGTCCACCCTCGTCACACCCAGTGCAAATCTTAACATCTTTAACTCTGCCACATCCAGCTCAAACTTCTGCATTTTTGTCAATGCCACTGTCTCCAACCCATAAAACATAGCTGGTCTCACTACCCTCTTGTAGACCATCCCTTTCACTCTTACAGGTACTCGTCTGTCACAAATCACTCTTGACACTCTTCTCCACCCACTCCATCCTACCTGTACTCTCTTGCTCACCTCTCTTCCACACTCACCGTTACTCTAAACTATTGACCCCATGTATTTAAAATCATCCACCTTCGCCACCTCTACTCCTTGCATCCTCACCATTCCTCTATCCTCCCTCTCATTCACACACATATATTCTGTCTTAGTCCTGCTGACCTTCATTCATATTCTCTCTAGAGCATATCTCCATCTCTCCAGTGTCTCCTCTACCTGTTCCCTACTCTCACAACAGATCACAATTCATCTGCAAACATCATAGTCCATGGGGACTCTTGTCTGATCTCATCTGTCAATCTGTCCAACACCATTGCAAATAAGAAAGGGCTCAGAGCTGATCCTTGAAGCAACCCCACCTCCACCTTAAATGCATCCGTCACTCCCACAGCAGACCTCACAGCTGTCACACTACCCTCATACATATCCTGTACCACTCTTACATACTTCTCTGACACTCCTGACTTCCTCATACAATACCACAACTCCTCTCTAGGCACCCTGTCATACGCTTTCTCCAAGTCTACAAAAACACAATTCAACTCCTTCTGACATTCTCTTTACTTCTCCATCAACATTCTCAGAGCAAACATCGCATCTGTAGTGCTCTTTCCTGGCATGAAGCCATACTGCTGATCACTAATCATCACGTCCCTTTTTAACCTAGCTTCTATTACTCTTTCCCATAACTTCATGCTGTGACTGATCAATTTAATCCCTCTGTAGTTACTACAGTTCTGCACATCACCCTTATTCTTAAAAATCGGTACCAAAACACTTTTTCTGCATTCCTCAGGCATCCTCTAACTTTCCAAGATTTCATTAAACAATCTGGATAAAAACTCCACTGCCACTTCACTTAAACACCTCCATGCTTATACAGGTATGTCATCTGGGCCAACAGCCTTTCCATTCTTCATCCTCTTCATAGCTAGCCTTACTTCCTCCTTCCTAATCCATTGTACTTCATGATTCACTATCTCTACATCATCCAACCTTCTCTCCCTCTCATTCTCTTCATTCATCAACCCCTCAAAGTACTCTTTCCATCTCCTCAACACACTCTCCTCACTTATGAGTATGTTTCCTTCATTATCCTTTATCACCTTTACCTGCTGCACATCTTTCCTAGCTCGGTCCCTCTGTCTAGCCAATTGGTACAGTTCCTTTTCTCCCTCCTTAGTGTCCAACCTTTCATACAACTCTTCATATGCCTTATCCTTCGCCACCTCTCTCTTTGCCATGCACCACATCTCCTTATACTCCTGTCTACTTTCTTCATCTCTCTGGCAATCCCACTTCTTCTTTGCCAACCTCTTTCTCTGCATACTCTCCTGTACATCTTCATTTCACCACCATGTCTCCTTGTCATCCTTCCTCTGTCCAGATGTCATGCCAAGCACCTTTCTAGCAGTCTCCCTTACTAGCTCTGCTGTAGTTACCTAGCTATTTGGTAACTCTTCACTGCCACACAGTGCCTGTCTTAACTCATCCCTGAACTCCACCTCACAATTACCCCTTTTCAATTTCCACCATTTGATCCTTGGTGCTGCCCTCACACTCCTCCTCCTCTTCTTGATCACCAACGTCATCCTACAAACCACCATCCTATGCTGCCTAACTACACTTTCCCCGGTCAACACTTTACAGTCTCCAGTCTCCTTCAAACTGGCCCTCCTACATAAGATATAATCCACCTGTGTGCATCTTCCTCCACTCTTGTATGTCACCCTATGCTCCTCCCTCTTGTTAAAATACATATTCACCAGAGCCATGTCCATCCTTTTCACAAAATCCACTACCATCTGACCTTCTGCATTCCTTTGTCTAACACCATAACTACCCATCACTTCCTCATCCCCACTGTTCCTTTCACCAACATGCCCATTGAAATCTGCTTCAATCACCACTCTCTCACTTTTGGGTACAGTCATCACCACTTCATCCAATTCACTCCAAAATATTTCTTTATCAAACATTGCACACCCAACTTGTGGAGCATATGCACTAACAACATTCATCATTACACCATCAATTTCCAGCTTCATAAACATCACTCTATCTGACACTCTTTTCACCTCCAAAACACTCTTAGAATACTGTTCCTTCAGAATATCTCCTACGCCATTTCTCCTGCCATCCACACCATGGTAAAAGAATTTGAACCCACCTCCGATATACCTAACCTTACTCCCCTTCCATCTGGTCTCTTGCACACACAATATACCAACCTTCCTTCTGTCCATCATATCAGCTAGCTCTCTCCCTATACCAGTCATACTGCCACCATTCAAAGTTCCAACCCTCACTACCACAGTCCTAGCCTTTCTCCTCTCTTCCTGCCTTTGGCCACGTCTTCCACCTCTTCTTCTTCTTCAGCCAATAGTAACCCAATTTTTGTCAGTACCCTGTTGGCTAACAGTACTGGTGGCAGTCGTTGTTAACCTGGGCCTCAACCGATACAGTATGGAAATATTTACTGGCGTCCACATTAAATTATTTGGTGAAATTTTACGCTGGATGCCCTTCCTGACGCAACCCTCCCCATTTATCCGGGTTTTGGACCGGCACAAAGAAATGCACTGGCTTGTGCATCCCCAGTTGTGACTCTTTATAATGGTTGATATTAATGCAGCATTTCAAAGTAATGCATTTCAAGAAAAAAAGTCAATTATTACGCTTGTATAGTACACTGCAACTTGTACAACCCCAACATTACTTGATGTTAAACACTGTCCTGCCAAAATGTGATAAATGGAAAGTTTTAACAGTATTTTAAATGATTTACAAATAAACCCACATAGACCCTAACACCTATCCCCCACCCCTGCCCCTCCACAAACATACAAAACCTCCTCTTCACTTAAACCTGTTTCCACCACCTACATAAAATCACTCTTCTATAAAATAAAACCATGTTCTTCCTCTACCAATAATCCCCCCTTTCTAAAGCTCACCATAGACTCAATAGTACCAGCGGTGGTGGTGCTGCGGTAGCGTTGTCGCCTCACAGTAACACGCTGTCCGGTTCGATTCTCAGCTAGAGCATCTTCAGTGTGGAGACATGCGTGAATGGGCGTACCTTCGTTGAAGGTTGTGCTTCAGGTAACTCGGCACGTAAAAATCAACTACCAATCATTAGCGGACCGGAGTTCCGCTGTGGCAACCCCTAACCGGGAAAAGCCGAAAGACACAACAACCATAGACTCAATAGTCTATCCAATTTCTATACTAATAAATAGATCAGTCCAAGAATCCATAGTCTGTGACATCTGGAAATCATTCTGTACTATACCTCTACACAAAGGAGGAAACTCCACTGAACCTTCCAATTTCAGACCCATAGCTATTCTTTCCCTACTCTCAAAAATATTTGAAAAATGTATACACACCCAGCTTCTCAACTTTCTAAAGAGGTTATAGTGCCCCTCTACTCATCACTCATCAGACCCATCATAGAGTACAATGCCCCATTTGGGATGTACCTCACAAGACACTTTCAACAGCTTGAAAGACCATAAAAGTACCTCACCAAGAGGATTACTGGCCTCAAAAATATGTCCTATGCAGCCTGACTGAAAAAACTCCGGCTGTACTCAGTGGCATATCGCTTACTCAGAGGTGATCTCTGCCTGACTTACAAAGCCGTGTTCAACTCAGAATTGATGGACATGCTCCACCTAAAGAAATCCAAGCCACTGCGAGCCACACATGCACTAGTGAGCTAAACCTCACCACAACAATAAATAGAACATGCTGGAGGGATAGATTCCTGTCACAGAGACTCCCCATGCTTTGGAACAAAATTCCCATCTACATTAGGCAGAGCTCCTCACTAACACTCTTCAAGAGAAACCTTGACAAGTGGATGGGTAACAGAAAATACACCCCTGGGATCGCTTCATTGGCTCTGCTTGACAGAGGCTCAGTTAATTAATCAATGGGGCAGCGAAAGCTGACACACTCTGGCTTATAAATGCCCTTTGGCAGATAGCCTAGTACCTACCTATGAACCTATGAACACCTACCGACATGGCTTTTGGCCTAGCTACAGCACTGCCACAGCTCTTATGTCTTTTACCCACACTGTAGCTAAAAATAGAGACAACAACCAACTTGTTTCTTATCTGTTCCTGGACCTCTCTAAAGTCTTCAATGTGGTATCTCACCCCAAACTTCTTACAAAACTATCTGATCTCAACCTCTCATCTTCCAGAAAAATAATTAGTGACCACACACACCTTGCACATGGAGTGCTCTCCTGCTTATCTTCAGGAAGATGATACTGTAGTGTGCATTGTAAATCCTCCCAGGTTTAGTAGGAGCTTCTTCCCACATCCTGTCGGACTGTTGAACTCTACAATATATCACTAGCTGGTGACCGGAACAATCAGTAGTACAGCTGTCTTCTTGTGCAATACTTACATCAAGCTGCTTTAAAAGTGCAGTCAGTAGTAACTGAACATAACATGCAATTCGGTATATTCTGTATACTCTGTGCAATAATTGCTTTTCCACATGTGCAATATTTGACGAAGGCTGCTACCAGTGTTATAGAGGTATCTCAGATCTTAACAGTCTTGTTTAGTATATGTATGTTACTGTATATGTTGTTGTTACTCTTTGTTACTGTATGTGATATATGTACTTGGAACTGAAGCAATGTAATTCCATTTATCTTGCACTGTGTGTGGGTCGGAATGACATTAAAGTTTACTTTGACTTTGACTTGACTGATTGACATTAGAAGTGTTTTTATGTGAGAGCTTTGCCTCCACTGACATTGTGTAAATAAATCTCTCACACAACATGTCAGTTTGTTTGAGAATTAACTGGTTGTCAGTATACATGTGGCAAGTTCTACATTACCTCAGGATGCCCATATTCCCAAGCTGGTAATGGAGATAGCACTGAAGTTTATATCCATGGCAAACGTTCCTATTTTATTGATTAGAAGGTTGGAGTGAGAATATAAAGTAATGTCAGGAGTATTCGGTTTGCAACTCTGGGTGCTGTGCTTGTCACTGCAGACAAGTTTTCCAGTGTGAAACTAGGTACTGGTGAAAATGCAATGGTGTTTTTACAGGAAAAATGTCACTCAAGGTGCCTGCATCTATATAGGGCACTGCCAAGTACTTGAGGGGAAACTAATAAGTAGGCCCTGATGATTTATGGATGAAGTATTTGGGCAATATTCAAAAGTTAGGTTGGACAGCAGAAAATCAGGCAGTACTTTCTTAAAAGAAAGAATTAACTTGCCAGAAATTATTAAAAGAGGGGAGTCACCTGAATGGCTACTGCTTGACTACTACTAGTGTTGATCTTACTGTAGCTTCATGCTTCTGGGATACAATGCTCCTTTGCTTCATTTCTCACCAAAAACAAAACAGTAGCACTAATCCCAAGACAAGAAGCAGGACACAGGCTCTTTAGTGATCATCTGTCTTGTCTCAGATGATGCAGGGGTCTGTAGGCTTGTTGTAGCCTATTCCTGGAAGATGCTTTGAATAGTAACAAGACCACCGAGGAGGGTCCTGCACAGATACGCACTGCCCACTCAGAAGCAGTCAGAAATCAATGCACTCTACTCCTTCTCTGACCAGTAGCAAAATATAAGCACAAACTCCAAGTTGACACATATGAAGCAGTTATTAGGCTTTCTGGTGATAAGCAGTCTCCAGGAAATAATGTACCTATATTCATTTTCTTACCAGGAGCAAAACAGAAGCACAAATACCAAGATGACTACTGAGAGGCAGAATGTGGGCTGTCCAATAATTAGTGGTCTTGGAGTAGATGCTGTAGATTTTAAAGATAAGATGGAAAAAATAGGTTAATATCCTTAGAACAGCAGTGTGCACTAAGCAATTAGATATGAAATGGGGTAACTTAAGCCTTAGCCATTTAAGTGGAGAGGCATTAATTTTAAAAGAGCAAGATAAATTGGAATGGGGTGAGCACTTTGTATTCTGGTTCTACGGAATACAGTGGGAGGGCCAATACATTTAAATAGCTGAAGAGGTGTGATTTCACAAAATGATAATTTTTTGCTTACTCACAGTAGCAAATGAAAGAGGAGAGGGAAGGAGATGTGTGGTGAAATTAACATAAGGAGAAGGCAACTAGGAAGACAGCTGAGTTTCAAAACATAAAAGCACAAGGGTGTGAGAATGGGAAAAATAATTTATGTGAGACTCACAAGAGACACAGATGTGTTCTCTTTCCTAGTTTAAATATGGTATTAAAAGCACAATACAAGTAAAACGCAGTGTAAAGAAAATAAATCACAATATACAAAATAAAAGAGGACAATGTAGCAATACAAAATACAAAAAAGCAAAAATAATGTATCCTTTCCTTCACAGCAAGTTGTGCTGGAGTCTGTGTGAGCTTTTTCAGTTAAGCCTTGAAATGTTTTACTTCACCCATTTAAAAGGTTTAGTTCCTAGCTCTGACCTCATTTCACAGGCAATTAACCTTAATTGACATGGTTTAATTTCTTTGTGGCTCACAAGACATACAGCTCTGGTCTATTTCAAAGTTTAAATATGTAATTAAAAAGATAATGCAAATAAAACACAGTGTAAGCAAAATAAATCACAATTTGCAAAACAGAAGGAGGCAATTAAGCAAGACAAAATACAAAAAAGCAAAACCAAACGAATCTTTCTCTCATGGCAAGTACAGAATACAGTGGGAGGGCCAAATAAGGGACTTAGAAATTTAAGGATATAATTGGTATGGTAATCAAGAAAATGTGGCTTTTTTAGACAATATTCTTTTGTACCTGATAATACCAGAAAAGGACATCTCAGTGTTTCGGAATATTCTGAGACAGTTTCAAGTCTTTCTGGGATATAAAATTAATGAAGATAAAACAAAGGCTATAGCTGTAAACTATATACCCACACATGAATTGGTTCAGCAATACCAATATTTATGGAGCATGATAAAATGAAATATTTAGAGTTATGGGTTAAAAAGGATTCTGATGTGTCAGCTAAGGATATGTGGGAAGAGACTAAACAAAAAATATTATAAAATTATATTATAAAATTATATTATATTATATTATATTATATTATATTATATTATATTATATTATACCATATTATATGCCTAAGCTGACATGACATGATTTTAGCAACAAAAGCTATGGAGCCAAATGAAGATTTTTGTGTTAGAAATAGCTTCAATATATTTCCTTTTACTGACCTTTCACATTTGATTACATATGTGATAAAATTATATTATATTATATGTCTCAGCTAACATGACATCATTTTTAGCATGATATCCCCATAACAGTCAATGGCACGCATGCTACACCACAACCATGGCGCAAAGGTTGCTAAGGGTCTGGTACAGTGTTCCGGGCGGTAACTAGGAATTAGCAGTCAATGCCATGTAAATGAGTCAAGTAATACTGAATTGCAAACGTCCCACCGGCGTAAGGATGTACCACACAGCATATCGTTACAACACCGAGGAGTGGCCTGGAGGTAAACATGACATCAAGAGAGGGACGCACCACCGTAGCTGTAAGCACATTGGATCATTGCTAATCCATGTTGCGTGTTGCTAAGCAAAGCCGCAGGATAGGGGTGTGGAAGTAGCCATAGCTTTGCTTAGCTGAGAGCACACAAGGTAACCAAAAGTTCATGTGAACATGGATGAAAACGCACACGAAACCCGGTAAACAGATGTGAGCGACACACACCACAGCTGAAATAGGAAGGATATGGGAAGACAATAAGGAAATGCTGCAGCATGGTAATTGGAGTACAAATGAGTAATTAACACCTAGAAACTCACAGTGGGCCATAGACAACAGCTAACAAGGCTGCTAACAGCTACCTGCAGAACAGGAAAGGGGAGGTGCCGTACAGCAAAGAAAAGAGAACTGTCACAGCAGAACAAAGCAAACTTGCTGTAGATCAGCTACATAACACATTTGCCAACACAATCCTGGGTTGTGGAAGCACAAAACAAGAAAGGCGGCAGATGGATGCATGCCTGACAATGGGAGGTGAATCGGGTTGAAAATAGAAGTAAAGGGCAATAGATGAATCATGGCAGACAAGCATAAGTCAACACCAAAGGCCCCACAATAGCAGTATCTGCTGTAAAATCAATAATTCAGATATCCTGCAGCTGGAATAGCACAAACACACCCAATTACACCAGCATCATCCATTGCACAATAGTATAAGATGTGAAAGCCCCACACACTTGTGTATTCCTAGACACTCTGCACCATTGGTGTATACAGATGGGGAACTTTGAATATATATATGTTAGGGGCTGCCATAGCTTTGCTTCACCAGCATGTGTTGGAGACTGATGGTGGTGTGGAGGATGATGCTGACAACCATTTTAGGCACTGGAGGAGGAGACGAGTGTTCAGACCCAGGGTAACCTACCGGGGGCTACATGATCTGGAGATAGTAGAGTGTTACAGCGTGGATAGGGACATCATATAGCAACTTGTTGAGCTGTGCAGGCCATGCCTCAGAGCCAGAAGTAACAGAGGGGAACCCATCCCAGTGGACATGAAGGTATGTGTAAGCTAGCTTCATGTACCTTCCAAAGGCCAACTGGGGATATCATGAGGATCTCACAGGCATCAGTATCCAGGTTACTCCACCAGTTCCTGGATGCCGTGTTAGCACATGCCAATGAGTACATATACTTCCCCCAAATGCAGGAGGAGTTGGCCAGCAATATACGTCTCTTCCACCGTGTGGTGGACTACCTGGAGGTACTGGATGCAATAGACTGCACACACATACACATCAAGTCACCACCTGGTGAGCAGGGTAGGTGCTACATAAACTGCAAGGGATTCCCCTCCATCAACTGCCAGGTCATGTGCAATGCCCGGGGCATTATCATGGATATGTGTGCTGGCAGTCCTGGAAGCTATCACGACTCCCACATCTGGCATGCCTCACAGCTGTATCAGGTATTTGCCAGGGGGGACATCCCATATGGCCACCTGGTGGGGGATGCTGGCTATGCACTGGGACCATGGATGATGACTCCCATCAGAAATGCACAAACAGCCATGCAAGAACACCATAACGTGGCACACGCAAAAACCAGAATCATCATAGAGCATGTGTTTGGGATGCCGAAATCACGGTTCTGTTGCTTGGACATATCTGGTGGAGCCTTGCAGTACTCTCCAGGAACGTGTGCCCACATCTTCATAGTATGTGTCATGCTACACAATATGATACTGCGGAAACAGCTGCAGCAGGGACAGAATGGTGAAGGCCCTCACAGCCCACCACCATTGCCAAGGGACCCACAGACACAGGGGGACTCAGACCACAAACACCCTGTGCTAGCCCCAGTAGGCAGACGGAGGCATGCGCAGTATGCCCATCCCTTGGCAAAGAGGGAATGTATAGCACACACACTGACAGTGTAGGCACTCATGGACTAACACCCTTCTCCACCTGCACACACAGAAAACATGGATGGCACACACACAATGACCACCTGTAAATTGTCATGTATAGGTGGTCTACTGTGTGCATCCTACATAGTTAGCCCTCAACTATTGTATAGACAACCGCAATTGGCACAAGGTAAGTCAATACCTGAACAGTAAATTAAGCTATCAGCATGTGTCCATACTGTATGTACAGGTTCATAGATACATAGGTAGGTACATGCCCAACCACCGAGGCCACTCATAAGCATAGGCAAAAAGTGTTTTCTGTCGCCACCCCATCGATCAACTAACTGTCCCTCTCTGGAGCAGAGCCACTTGCAGGATCCCTGGGGTGTAGCTACTGTTCACCACCCACTCTGCAAGGATTTCCCAGAGTGTCAGTGAGGGGTTTTGTATAATGTAATCAGGGATGTAGTTCCAAATAATGGGGAGTATCCCTGACAGGAATCTTCACAGATCTGTACATGCTACATAGTATACCTTAAACACACCTTGCATATATAGGTAGTTGTCCACAGAATAATAAACATGTGGAACACACAACCGCTGAAATGTGCGTTAATCACCCGTGCACTACCAGTGCCTTCTCTGAGAGGTAAGATATCACTGCCAGGATTAGAACATGCAACCATGTACACATTCATCACAATAACATACCACTAAGCTACCTGAGATGTACCAATGGCAGTTGTGTATACTGACAGGATAAAACACAATAGGTAGGAATGTGTTGAAATAGGACAAACCAGCATGTACACAATGAAAGATGTATGTTATTTATATATATATATATATATATATATATATATATATGTATATATATATATATATATATATATATATATATATATATATTTATATATATATATATATATATATATATATATATATATATATATATGTATATATATATATATATATATATATATACACATATATATATATATATATATATATATATATATATCATCATATATATATATATAGAGACAGAGAAAGATATGTCAATATATGGGGATATACATATATATGTAGATATATAGATAGGTTAACAACATCTACATAACCATGGAGGTACATATAAATGGGATACCTACCATATACCAACTGCTTTACATACCGACGCACATAATCCCAAGGCTTAAGGTCTGAAAGAACACAGTACCGAAACACCAGATGCATGAGGTGTAATCTCATGATGTTAATGGACAGTTAGTCAGTGCTTCTGGTGTTGCGGTTTGGGTAGGTTACTGTGTGTATGTGTGTTTCTTAGGGCTGTAGTATGTGTTCTGTGTGTGGTGTGTGTTCTTGGGGGACTGTAATGTGTGGTTGTGGGTTAGCTTTGTGCATCTGTTTGCACGACCTAGGATGTAGAATATTAAAGTAGGGGTTGGTGTGGTGGACGCAGACACCTATATGGGGTGTGTATGGGGGCTTGCCCACCTGCTCATATATAGTGTAGGATGGTTTGTTTGGATGTGTTGGGTTAGCAGTATGTCTGTGTTTGCATGTGTGTTTTCCATGTTCATGTTACCTTCGCTAGTTACTGTTGATGTCGGTAATGTGGGGTATGGGAGTCTGGTCCCGGTACTGTGTGCGTCGGAACACTGTGGTTTCAGGATTCTGTAGGTCTCCCATATACAGCAGTTGAAGTGTTCACATATGTGTATAACATAGACCATAGCAATCACACATTCCACCACTACCAATTTTTATGAACAAAGGATATGGAGAGTATATGCCTATACACCATTACAAATATGTGATATGGACATGAGCCAATGATAGTGTTACCACCTGTTCCACTTTGCGAGGGATGCTCCCTCTTTGGGCAGTTGTGTCCTGACCAAATATATTAAATGTGGCAAATGTCCTGGGAATGTAGGACATAATTATGTCCCATATGTACTGTAATAGTTGCATACAATAGTTATTTCTGTATCTAAAATACCTACATGGTACAGGAAACAGGATAAGCAACTAAACTGCTACAAGAATAAGCTTATAATTAGGCAAGAAAGGAAAGTTATATCCCTTGTACTGACCGTGGGTTTGTGTCGGCCTGTAAAATCAGAAGTGTGTTCTGAAAAGGACCCACTATGGACATATGAAAAGGTGGCAACCCTAGCCAAAGAGGGTCAGTCACCAACACAACTATGATGACTGCAAATACCTATGATAGAAATACACAGCTATCATGTAGCAACACATTATTACATTTAGATGTATTTCCGAAGGGATTCAAGTACTACTATCACCTGCATGCTATACAGGAACCACATAACAGTGCTTTAATGAATCAGCCTGCAATTACCATTGTATTAGTCCACAAAAGGATAGGTGGTCAAATAGGGAAGGAACCCTCACGCACATAGCAATTATGGATAAAAGCAGTTCCTGCACACTTGCATCTGCTAAGCACACCCACCAACATCACCCCCACACCCAAACATATTACAATACAAATTGTAATAACATCACAAATTATTCACACATTGTACGACATCTGCAAAAGCCTTAACATACCTTGTCAGAGACACACTAACATGGCCCTATGTGACATAGCTGCTGTTATACAATGGAACAGCTGCTGATGTAATAGGGTTTGATTGCACTAATCCCATTTCAGAGGGCTGTGCTTACACCTGGGTGTGTTAACAATTAGTGAGTAACAGCATGGTATGCTACACTTGTACACCAAATCAAGGATGTCTGGTGAGCACACTGTACACCACATAACAGTTCATACATAGCCATATGGCATTGAGCTGGCCAAACATCCTTGCCAGACTTAAACATCTGCAGAAGTATCATGTACAAACAAACCCTGCATAAGTAGCACTGTTCCAAAATATAACAGCTGTACTCATATGTAGAACTAAATCATCTAGCCATTAAACACAGTCCATGGGAGTCATGAAGCTAATATATCTCTGTGTGTCTCCATATAGCTGTTGAAATATATCACAATAACACATCTAGGCCATCTCCCTCGAAAGTAGGGCAAATAGACAACACCCCAAAAGAGTACTCACTTATACACCACTGTTGCCATGGTATTAGCTAATGGAGTAGCTGCACAGCTGATGTGCATCCAATTAACTACTTTGGAACAGCAATTGGTGGACAGGATACCACATGTTACCGATATATAACTAGAAAAGGATGTGTTATCACACATTCAAACCATCCGTATATACCAGCGGAATGTTACAAAGAACATTGAAACACAAACCAAAAAGGATTGAATCAACAGTTAAATACACCTCGGGTTACTAATAAGGTATGTAGAACAGTCAGTATGTCTGTGTATGTAGTACTATTCTGTAGTATTTAAAGTGCACGCAATCCATATAGTGGAAACTTTTATCTTGTAGTGATGTATTGTTGAGCATAGTAATGCTTGTAGTATTTGTGTGTACTGCTGTAGGTCACAAGGCAAACACCACATATACCACAAGGGATGCTATATAAGGTCTTTGAACAGAAATACTCACTAGCTGACATCAGTGGCAGGGCTGGTCCAACAAGTATGTGCTATAATAGGGGATAGTATATGTTGATATATTGTAAATGTAGCCATATGTATGGGTGTAATACAGATAATAACATGTGGAAGGTTGGGCGACTGTGCAAGTATGTTTTGCATTGTGGGATATTGTGCCAATAACTGTGTAATGTACAGTATTGTAGGCAGATATGTATTACAAGCTACATAGCATTACTGTAATGGTAGGCAAACATTAGTTATGTCAATTGCCATTTACAATACACAATAACAGGATACATATGTTTTTTAGTGAGCCGACAGTTTATCAGCATGATATCAAAGTAAGATGGAAGAGCTATTTAACTATCTATGCACATAAGACATGTAATATGTGCAAAGGTAGGTACTAGGCTGTCTTACCAAGGGTATCTGTAAGCCTAGCTAGCGTGTGTTGTCTTTCATCACCTCCATAGATTGGTTCCCTGTGCCTCTGAATGGTAGAGCCAATAGTTCCCTGTGCCTCTGTCTAGCAGAGCCACTGCAGTGATCCCCGGGGTACATGTCTGTCTCCCATCCACACGTCAAGGTTTCCCTTGAAGAGTGCTCATGATGGGCTCTGCCTGATGTACATTGGAATCATGTTCCAAAGCATAGGGAGTGTCCAGGTCAGGAATCTATCCATCCAGCACGTCCTACTCATTGTTGTGGTTAGGTGTATATCCCTAGAGCATGTGGCTCTCAGGGGCTTCTGTGTAGGTGGAGCATATTCAGCAATACAAGGTTGGACATGGGCCTTGTATGTCAAGCAGAGATCACCTGTGAGTATGCGGTATGCAATTGAGTACAGCTGGAGTTTCATAGATTGGGCTGCATATGTCATCTGTTTGAGGTCAGTAATCCTCTTGGTGTGGTACTGGTGTGGTCTTCCAAGCTGTTGTAGTTGTCTTGTAAGGTATATCCAAAATGGGGTGTTGTATCCTTTAATGGGTCTAATATGACATGTGTAGAGTCACAATGGCCCCTCTGATCTGGATGCGAACCCATTAGAGATTAGGGGGGCCATGTAGAAGGATATTCTAACCACCTTGTCATTATGGGTATTGAAGGAGAGATTGCTATCTACTGGTGTTTCCGGATCCTGTATTACCATTTCTGTATGTAGGGGACGAGCTCCTATGTGGTAGTCTGCGGGTAATTAGTTATATCCAAAGGGGATGACTATGCAACTTTAGGCATTCAGCTTGACGCCATGATATTAGCACCAGGTATCCGTCTCAGTGCGACCCTTCCAGAGGGTGTCTATAACAGCTGGGAAAACAATTATGTCCCCTAGTTTGCAGTCGTCTGCATACCTTTTCAGCCAAAGCCCTCCTGTGCTTGTCTGTACATCAGAGAAGTATATACCGGACATGAGGGGTCCTAGGACTGAGCCTTGGGGGACGCCAGTTCTAACTGATATACAGTCAGACCTAGGGTATGCAACTCCCACTGTGTGGGTTCTGTCCGTGAGCCACTTTGCAAAACATCACATGACATAGGGGTTAATGTTCAGGCAGATGGGTATTATCTTATGTTGATAATACCAGAAGGAGGAATGGTGTTGAAAGCCTATGAGAGACCTAGGTAGGCTGTGTGTGCCACCTTAACCTCATCTAATGCCTTGGTAACTGTCTCTAAGAAGTCCACCAGGTTTAGGAGGCATGGTCCAGCCTTAACAATGCCAAACAGGGAGGGGTCAAAGGTTGGGAGGTACCCAATGTCTCTGTGACAGTGATCCATGATGTGCACCATATCCTTGCAGACCAGTCTAGTCAAGCCTATAGGGAAATAGGTCCCGTGGTCTGTTTTGGCACCACCTTTGTGGAGTGGGATAACTGTTGTTGTGTGCCATTCAGGGGGCACTATGCCCAATGTGAGGCTATTATTGAACATGGTTCATAGGTGAGGAGACAGTACGATCCAAAGTTCATGTAAAACGCGGCCTGGGATGTTGTCCGGTCCCATGGATGATGTGATATTGCCATTAGAGTGTGTAACTTTGAGAGGGATCTGCCAGGATGTTACCAATATCAATTGTTTCTGTAATGTTCGTGCCTTTGTGCTGTAACTCAGATCAGATCTGGTTGTTGACATTGAGATATGTGACATAGCTATAGAATGCTTTGTGGTTGTTGTTGGTATTAGTTATGTTATAGTTTTCATAGCTAGCTTTGGAGGATCTTATTAGGGATCTCACCTTCTTATTGAGGGCTGGCCAGGGATCTCCTCCATGCATGGTATTGTACTCTCGTTTGCAACAGTGTCTTCCTCCTGTAGTACAATATGTTTATGGCAGGGGGACAGCAGATTGGTTTAGTTAATTATGAGTATAGCATCCTGGTTTTGTTTGGGATAGCACAAGCCATGCACTCCTGTAAGTGCTTATAGAGTGCATTTGTGTAGGATTCAGCAGTTGTAACAGTACTGTCCATCTGCATGGGTGTCATGACGTCCACCACTTCAGTCTTAAGAAGCATGTAGTTGGCCTTGTAGACATATTATATTCTGGTTCCCTTAATGGGGGGTAGGTGCGGGATGTGAATATAAACGGTTTTCAGCACATGGTCTGATCAGACCAACGAGGAGTTGGCTTCACGTGTGGAGCACCAGGCACTCATGTTGGTAATGACTAGGTCTAGGATATTGTTGCCCCTGGTGGGTGTGTGGATATGTTTAGTCAGGGCATTGGTGTTTATGAATTCCAGAAACCATTGAGCTAATGTGTTGGTACACGAGTAGTTTTCACAGTTAATGGTGGGGTAGATTCAGTGAAACTTATGTGATGAGTGTGGTGTTGTGCGACTGTGTATCTTCTCCACATGACAGTCAGGGTCATGCTTGGTTGGAGAGACCTTTACCTCCAGTTTGTCTAGATGAGTGCATCTCTCACAGGTTGTAGTGTTGGGTGGTAGGCGGAGAGGCTTGTCTGTGTACATGAGGCAATGTGTACATTGCCTCAAGATGTCCAGATTCATCAGATAGACAGGTGAGAACACTGGCAGTTGACTCTTGGAGATGCCTGAATATAGCACTACATTCACCTAGATAAGTGAGGAAAGTGAGTACAAGAGCTGCATTACTCTACGCAAGTGAGAAAAGTATGTACAAAACCTGTTCACCCTTAGCTGTAGGTGATGTGGAAGATTGAGTGCTATAGTAATTATTAGCTTACGTAGTGTTTACAAGTCATGAAAAAGTGCTTAGCATGAATAAGCAATCCAGATAGGGTCTTGGATAATATAAACACATGGCCCCCTCCCCCAACAGGTACACAAGCATATATCCATGTACACCACAGGGCCCCTGTACCCACAATTATGCAGCTACAAGCTGCACTCAGTCTGCATGGGACCTGCCCACATCACAGGTTGTATCATACACATATGGCAAAACAAGATGCTCTCCATGTTCACATCTTGTAAAACATAGCTCCATGTCAGGTTGTGTACACACTGAATGGTGCACACCAACAGGTATCACAACCCACAAAGGGGGAGACACCACTGATAATGGGAAGTACTGCACTACTACCCTGCTGAGTCTGGTCTAGAAGGCCATGAACCATGATCACTTAAGTGATGTCAGTAGTACAGATGTAAATGACAGTATGGTTGATGTCACACTGCATATCATAACCTTGCCAGGTCATAGGACATCATTACCCATACTGTGTACCACCTCCACTCGGTATACTAGATTTACATTCCTATGTCAGAGGAGTGTTTTGCAACAGGGCTGCTGTCAGAACCAACATCACAGAAGGTGTCTAAATAATGTGATCATCACACCAGTGGCAGCTACAGTATGTCAGGGTTAATGAATTCTATTCCCCCTCATTGCAGTCCATACCTCACAGACAAACAGAAAGCATCTGCCTATTGAAGTATGCAAATGACTATGACCTAGGAGCAATAGCTGACTCGCACTGCCACTCCTGTGTTAATAACCCTGTACCCATGAACTACCACCTAGGCAGCGGTCAACATAATGGACACTTGTGTGTGAGGGATGCAGCTGGGCAGTTGTCTTTCCTGTGACAGCTACGTCACCACACCTGTCAGGGAGTCATATGTGGCAACTATCAAATGATAGTGTGCCATTCATGAATATAAAGATAATTGTCCAGCCATACAGAACACTCAAGTGACCCATATCAGATCACATATTTCCTTTAAGGGGTATTGGCCATGTGCAGATGGCCTACACCAGCCTTCCCATTCCCCATCTTCACTATGTAGCATGATGCATACCCTGAATAAATTCATGTCCAACCCAGTGATGTCAGACATGTTACACATACTCATCCTGATCTCGAACACATACTTCATGGACATCCACCTTCCACATGCTGGACAGATCCTTGTCCCATACACTTGACATAGTCCTGCCATACTATGCATTCCTGTCCATCAAAGCTGCACATCGCTCCCCTCTCAGACATGGTGTGATGATCGCATAGTAATGCATGGTATATGTATCATTAACCCTGTGGATCAGTAATGTGGCACTGCTCCACTTGGTCCCACAGACCCGCCTGTCAGCTACTGCCAGGTAACCTTTCATCCTAGGTGCATACATGGCCCATGGCATATAGCCCACTAGTTGACTTTGACTGTACATGCTATAGTTTATATCCATCCCTGCAAATACCATCTGGCTAGCCAGTGTCCCATGTGTATCACATGTGCAACACGGGTGATACATGGCAGGATGATGAATCGCTGTACAGTGCCATGTAGATGTATTTGCCAGAACACATACATGTAAAACCTTATGTGAGCATGTCTGCAGAGTCACAGGTCATGTCTGTTAAGGCAGTGTAAGTCCTTATATGTGACATATACACTGCATCAAGGTCGACTGCATTAATGTGGACACATCCAGCCATGTGCTGATAGGTAGGAACACCAGTACAGGCAAACAGACATGCCCACATCAAGACAGCAACCACATGGAGTATAAGCAATGTAATCAGGTGACACACACACACATATATGGTGATAATATCCACTCAACATTGAGTGTCACATGTGTGTGAAACAAACATATCAGTGTCATGTAGGTTTGCAAATACAACTATTTAAACTGAATTAATGGGGTACACATGTATGTTCAGCTGTAGCTCTGTATGTCTTTGAGGTACTGTGATCTGTCTCCATCATTATGTCTTCCAGGTATGCCGCGTGCAAGGCTTCCCCCTTTTACACACTTGGAGGATGAGGTACTCATCCCATACCTACTCGACAATCACGACATCCTGTTCAGCCATGTGCCACAGGATGCACAGCAGCGGGATTCCCTGTGGATGGAACTTCGCAGGAGGGTTAATGATGTGGGTGGCCACAACCGCACATACCAGCAGGTGTGCAGACACTGTACAGACCTCATTAGATGGGCGAAACAGCATCCGAATGCAATCACCAGGGAACAAGGTGCAACAAGTGGTGGACCACCGACCCAGCCCCCACTCACATGTACCAAGGAGCTACTGGCCAACCTGGGGACACCTGCAGAACCACATCCGCAAGCCTTAGCCGATATTGTGGAGGTGGGTGTCTCTCATCCACTGAGCCTGGAGTTGCCTGGTAAGTCAGTACTGCACCTATAACAACTATATTCCATATAACTGCATGTGTCACTGTACAATATGTAATGTAACATCATATGCAAGGCATGTATACACACATGCCGCATACTATAGTATGCTACTCTGTGTATGCACACATATGCATACATCATAGTATAGTCTAATGTACTGGTGTATGTGTTATGCACATTGCTCCCTATATCCTTTATGCAGGGGTGGATTATGCTCATACTGCTGTGTTACTCCTATTTAGGTACCTATGGTGTTCCACTGCGACAGCAGCCCATTGCAGGTGAAAGTGTTATTATTTATCAGTAACCGGAATGCACAAATCTATCTGCCATGTGGCCATTCACAACATGTACACATAATGTATGGTCCTGTTACAATATACAGGTCAGACCTGAAATGCATCACAATGACTACCCATGTGCAACACTTGCAGACCATGTGAATCATCTCACCTACATGAATCCTCACAAACTTTATTGCCAGATGTGTTGACAGCTGTGCATATAATGGTGGAGGTGCTGTTCAGTTTAGGAACATACAACAGATCTGATCTACACATGTGGTGAATACAAACAGTACTACACAGTGGGCTGGAGTATGGCCAGCACACACGTTTCACCGGTGTGCATCATAGCCCTGCTATGAATGTCACACAATGTGATGTGCTATCTTGACATGTTCCTGACATCTATTGGCCTGGCTGCTACACTGCCTACCTAAGCTGAAAACATATCCCACATACAACCCTTTATCTGCATAACACTGTTGTCAGTGGATCATATATGTCATATGGGACAACACAGAAATGTGAAATTGATGCCCCTCACAATAATTTGGACAACACATGTACACACATGGCCATGGAGGATGGCCAGAGACATGGAGCAACACACACAGTAGACGTGTTGTGCTTGTGTGTACACCCTGTCATACAATGGCTACACATGGTTTGGCCATGGCCTTTGTATAACGGTCATAATGTAGATGTGGAACACTAGACATCCTACAGGCATGTGCACATCTTGTGTAGGCGTAACATCAATCCACCACATAAGATGTGTTGAACATCTTGAGGGTGTTGCAACATGACAGCAGTGACCTGTACAGTATCCACATCAGGCCACAGATACAGTACATTCCCATTGCTGGTGATGGACAAAAATGCCATACTAGCTCCTCGTGAGTGTGTGTGTGTGTGTGTGTGTGTGTGTGTGTGTGTGTGTGTGTGTGTGTGTGTGTGTGTGTGTGTGTGATACACAGATGTCATGTGGGACATGGTGTACCGACATGTTTGCCATGTCTGGTCATAGTTGCCAGGCTGCAGCAATATGGTTGCAGATGTGCAGGGGTGTCATCCGTCTACCCATCAGTGACCTGTGTCACAACTTCCACATCATGGTTTAGTGTGTATACACCTCAGTGACGTGGGTCGCATTCCACAGCATATATGTATTGTATCTGAACACAGTCATGGCTATGAACCCTGTCTGTAACTCACACTGTATAGCACTAGAGACGCCTCATGATTCTGTGCAATGGCCATGCACATCAGCTAAATTTGCAGTATATCTGTAGGGTGGACAGACAACACTGAATTGGTACACCATTGCCCCACTGTATATTTGACAGGACACCATTGTGTTAAACATGTATGCATGTCATTGCACACGTCAGCAGATCACATGTCATACTACATGTGATTATCAAGGTCATATGCCACACATCAGGCAGGTGTACTGTTAACCTGTGCTGGTCCACATGGTGTAACACAGGGATGTATGCTAACCACTGCTATGATTGTATAATTTACATGCCGTCTGCTATGACACATGCATGCTGTTGTGTGCAACCTAGGGATGTATGATAACTATCACTATTATTGTCTGCACTGAATGCCGTCTGCCTTATCACATGCATGTTGCATGCCTACTGTCATATCACATGCATGTGTGTGTCTATTGTATAGATGTAGGTGCATTGCCCTCCTGCGGTACATCAGATGTTGGTGTCCCCACAAACTTTAGCAGTGATGATGAACGTATGATTGGGACACAGGCAGAGTTGTCAGGGGCTGAAACTGTGCCATTGGTTGCCATTCCATCTATATCCACCTCATCCCCGCACACAGATCCCATACCTGCACATACCCCACCACCAGTGGCCATAGAGGATGGACAGTTGATGCATGATAGCTTGGAACAGGAAAGTGTGGGGTCTATGGAAGATGTGCCTGCACACCATGGTGTCAGCCAAACTACTGGTGGTGCCCCACACAGGCATGTGGCCAGTGCTGCTCATAGGAGGACCTCTGGCCAACATGCTCCTGCACGAAAGAGCACAGCAGCTGCTGTCACCAGATACATGTTTCAGGCTGTAATGGAGGCACAAGCATGTGCTGAATGGTGCAACAGAGAAGATCAAAGGCTACAGAGGGCTACTGTCCATTCTATAAACAGCAGCATCTAGGCAATGGTAAATGCTCAACAGCAGATTGCTGATGCTTTGGATAGACGGTTGGGTGACATGGTTGGACTCCTTGACCGTGGCATGACAATCCGCAAGCATGAGCTGTCTGTGTTGGAACATCTGGTAGGAGTGAGGCATCGGGCACGTGGACATAGCCCTGCTACATCATCTGTGTCAGGTCTACATGTACGAGCTACCTCACACACCCACTCCCATAGAGGTGGTAGTAGCAGCAGTGCATCTGGTGCTGTGCTGTCCACACCATGACACAACAGGCCATGTGCACATGGCCCGGGATGGTCCCAACAGGGACATGGTTCCAGTGGACTAGTGACATCCAGTGGACTAGTGACATCAGACAGTAACCAATCTGCACCTCTGTCTGATTGTGCCCGTGCAACCCCTGGCTGGCACAGGTCACATGTCCATGGCCGGACACTGTGAACTGTAAAACCTCACCTGTACAGTCTGCACCTGTCAATAATACCCCTGTGCAGGCTAGACACATGGGAGAGCTGTGTGCAGACATACACGCACACACTGGACACATATGTAGGGCACCACAACACACACATGCATAACATCCACACACGCCCAATTAGATCAAAGGCCCAAACCCACACACATGATGTCATCCAATGGTGCAGCCTAGGCCTCTGGCAAACATTAACACCCTGTGCATATGATGATGCCTGTGCCTCATCCCTGACATCCACACCATCAGTATAGAGACATGCTCATATGGTCTGATGCACAGGGTGAACAAACTAGGATGACACGTGCAGTTTACAAATGTTGAGGACTGTTGACAGGCAGCTGATATACCATGTAGTACAGATGTACAATACTGTTAACAGTATGTGTCTTGTGTAACAACAGTAAATGCATGTTGGTCATGATGTTCTGCTGTCCTTCTTCAGGTCTAATTGAACGTGCCAATGGATGTCAGTGTTTGCAGTTAAGTGTCCCATATGTCAATGTAGACTGCTCACAGATATGTATGAATATACCAGCATGCACAGTGTAGCTGCCACATACCAGTGAGAATGTCCCACATTACAAACACGTCTACCATTCCAAGAGCATGATAGCTGTGTATTAAGCTACTGTTGCCACAGACGTGACATCCATAAAGGGTGACATCACAGGTACAGTTACATGGAGTGGTGAGGTAAGAGAGTGGTCTAGCTGATTACAAGGGTAGAGGACAGTGGGAAGTGTGATGCCTCAATGGGAATCAGTGATACACATTCCCATGACAGGATACCAACGCACAACTGCACCCACACACTCAGGTATTGACACACATGTATTCAGTGACACTTTAACACACACACACATACACACACACACACACACACACACACACACACACACACACACACACACACACACACACACTCACACAAACACACACACACACAGTTGCTACTGGTGGGATGAGGACCCCTGCCTATGTGCAAATCATCATTACAGTACTGTGCACCTACATGACGCGCCACAGAGAATACACATGTACAGGTAGTCAGTATGGCCTAAGATCGGGGACATCAACATGGATAGTTGAATGCATCACCTGGATGGTGGGAGGGGTCTTATCAGTCCAGTATGGTAATATACATCCTCACCGCAGGGATCAGTCAGCCCTACATACACACACTGTGGCATTCAGTAATTAATACACCTATGTCATGCACATAAAGATACCTCCCATGTGTGAGATACACGCCCCTACCTATGTCCTGCTTTCTACATTGCAGTCTGTACAGATGTTTACACTAGTAAACAAGAGAGTGAGTAACAATTCAGATGTATTCCCCACAATACGTGACATATATGGACACACACGCAACCACACATGCCAGTACTGTGAATCTCAGACCTGCCTAGCTCATGTTATGTATGTCAGACATACAGCAGTATTGCATGTGTTACAAACTGTACTGATGCTTCCTGTGCCAACAGTGCTGATATATGCACTAGGGACGTCATATCTATTAACAGGTGTCAAGTGATTTACCTTCGCTGTCACCCTGACCGCTGTCTAAGTTGTGTGTTATGTCCTTCAATTAATGAAACCATTGCTTACCAGTTACACAGGGTATTGTAGGACCACTTGTGACACACCTGTGAGCTGTCCACAGCAAATATTCACCTGCAAAGATGCCCCTCCACTTAGTTATTTCAACACATCTGTCCATACCAGTGGTACATCTTTCTGTACATTCACTATATCACAATATACATTTGGCAATGTTGAGGCTGCATTGCAGCTGCATGATGTACTATGATACACACCACCTGCATACATCAGCAACTGCACATGCATGTTATCTGAAAGCACAACACTAAGTGTACAGGTGTGTAGGTACTACAATCCTGACTTTTGGTCATGTTTGTAGGCATTGCAATTGGTGGATATGTGTAATGACATACATGACACATGGACTGTTGTATGATATGATGGGTGACCAGTACAGAGGGGATGTTACCTCTGTCAACATTGATATCACACCTTATGTAATGTTAGCATTCAGCAGCCATGGACCTGCATTTCATGTGCATGTGTGTAATGGCTGTAGCCACCTGTTTGCACAAAGGACTACAACAGCTATGCTATTTACAGGTATGTTGTGTGTGTGGCATGTACATACCCAGGGCAGGTACATGTATGTCATATCCATACATGAGGGTGTGTACTGGTATACAGCAACAGACATCTGCTAATGGTCGAAGGTACCGAGGGCCCTTGGTATGTATACAGCTGACCTGGTCACAGACAGTGATATCATTGCATTGCATAACACATGATGCAACTGTGTCAGCACATGCGTACTGTCTACAGTTGATGTAGAGCTTAGTACAGTACACAGGTTAAGGGTCACATGGTGGTGTACTCATCTGTCATACAACATGTATAGTTGCGTGTTGGTGGTCCAAGAGCATGGTGGTGTCTACAGTTTACATCCTAGAATGCAGCATGTGACACTGTGTCCTGCACATGGCTCATCTGTGATGCCTTTTATGGGGGGACCGGTCAGTACATATAAGTGTCCTTTATGTATGTGGGTACATCACCTGGAGTGGTCCGTACCTGTGTTATGGTCCACATGTCTGGTTCTGAGGTATATGGTGGTAGTAATAGGTCCTGAGGTTTATGGTGGTAGTGCTATTGTGCACTACAGAGACATCAGCCAGGTGTTCCTTACTGCACAGATGTCAGTACTCCCCATTGTTGGATCTACAGTGGCCAGCTGTGAATATGGACGCTACACATCTAGCACTGGTTAGCATAAGAAAACAATGCAGTTGTCCTGTAGGTGTATGGGAGTTAACCTGTGTTTAGGACATTTGCCTTGGAATGGCACTGTGTGGGTGGATGTGACCTGGGTAATATCCGCACTCCATTGTATCATGGATTCATGTGATATGTGACAAAGGCCTACCTACTGTCAGCCATTTCATCCCAGAATGACAGCTGATGTGTAAAAGACCGGTGTCAAATGTATGTAGAGTAACATTCCCACTAACAATGGCAACTACTAACACCAGAGCCCATTACAATGTGTTCTTTATGTCTACCTGTAATAGCATGGCCACTGTGGCCCTCCATGTTTAGCATCAGAGTGCATCCCAGTCAGCCCTGTGCTACTAGGAGTATGAACATGCCCAGTATATCCTTGTGTAGATGGACACATAGTGCATTCTGAACAGCCCTGTGCTACTAAGTGTGTGAGCATGCCCAGTGACACCTTGTGTTGGTTATGTGCCTCTGTGTATGGGCATGGCCATTCTAACACTGTATAGTGGTAGTAGTCATCCATTCCACAGATGGGCATACTCCAGATCAGGATGGATTCATACTTTAAACACACAGGTTCATAGGTATGTACATATTAAAAGCCAGCATCCCTGTTGATGTCCGCATTCCCAGATGGTCATAATGACAGCCTTGACATGTATAGTCTGTGTGGCACGATTTGTATGTATGTAGCATTGTAATAGTAATCTGTAAATACGCAGGTGTTCCGTACCTGACACTGGCGTGTGTGTGTATATCTGTCCCTGTTTGCCAGTGGACTCTAAATAGCTTTTAGACTGCCCACACTCCATACATTTCTTATACCCACTGTTAGCAAGGCCGATGATGTCACCCATCTACAAATACACCCCTGGGAGTGCTGTGTCCCAGTAATCTCGGTAGCGTGTTCTGTAACTGCATAATGCTGTAGTGTAGTTAAGTCAGTGTTCTAGTCCCACACTTGCTGTGTGTGTGTGTGTGTGTGTGTGTGTGTGTGTGTGTGTGTGTGTGTGTGTGTGTTTGTGTGCCCCTATTTGTCCTGAGGACTGAATAATGTTTTTATACTGCTCACGCTCCATACATTTCTTATACCCACCGTTAGCAACGCAGATGATGTCACCCATCTACAAATGCACCTCTGGGAGTGCTGTGTCCCAGTAATCTCAGTAGCGCGTTCTGTAACTGTGTAATGCTGTAGTGTAGTAAAGTAGTTAAGTTGGTGTTCTAGTCCCACACTTGCAGTGTGTGTGTGTGTGTGTGTGTGTGTGTGTGTGTGTGTGTGTGTGTGTGTGTGTGTGTGTGTGTGTGTGTGTGTGTGTGTGTGTGTGTGTGTGTGTGTGCCCCCATTTGTCTGAGGACTGAGTAATGCTTTTATACTGCTCACGCTCCATTTTTTATACCCACCGTTAGCAAGGCCGATTATGTCACTCATCTACAAATACACCTCTGAGAGTGCTGCATCCCAGTAATCACGGTAGTGCGTTCTGTAACTGCATAATGTTGTAGTGTAATAAAATAGTTAGGTCAGTGTTCTAGTCTCACACTTGCTGTGTGTGTTTTGTGTGTGTCCACGTTTGCCTTGAGGACTGAGTAATGCTTTTATACTGCTCACGCTCCATACATTTCTTATACCCACCATTAGCAAGGCCAACAATGTCACCAATCTACAAATACACCTCTGGGAGTGCTGTGTCCCAGTAATCTCTGTAGCGTGTTCTGTAACTGCGTAATGCTGTAGTGTAGTAAAGTAGTTAGTTCAGTGTTCTAATCCCAGACATGCCAAGTGTGTGTGTATGCCTGCATGAGACAAGTACAGTGCTTTGTAGTATTTGCTGTAGCGCCTGCCCTAAACATGTGTTGGTGCAGTGTGATACGGTAGGGGTTTGTATACAGGACATGGCAAATGTGTGTTTGTCTGTCAGAGCCTGTGTAGAGGTGGCCGTGATTGTCTTACCATTGGACATGTTTGGGAGTGGGTTTTGTAGTTTTCCTATATAGTATCTGTCTTATGACACATTGGCCACCTCACGAGGAGTACAGCTGTCAGTCAGCCATGGCACTGTGTAGGCAAGCCATACCCATACATCTGGCTAAAGGGCTGGTGAACTAAGTATTCAGCCCTACTAGTACCTGGTATATGTCCCGCACCCATGTGCCATGCACATACAACTTTGCCTAGGATATCTCACTATGTTGCTAGTAACATGCACATTGAGGACAGATAGTAGGCATGGTGTGACCGCAGTGGCCTGCAGAGGACATGGCACCCTGTACAGCAGTACAATAGGTACATATATGCAGACATTGTGCCTTCACTATGTTCCACACTGAATGGCTGCAACATATGTGGTGCCATCATATGTGATTCACTAAGACCAGACAATGTTGTACACATGTGCCGTGTATGGACCCATGCCACTGACACCATGGAATACCTGTCCATTCTATCCATGCAGGTGCAGGGCCGACCTGCTCACTATAAGCAGGTTTCATCACACTAGGCCAGTATTGGCATATCGGGGTATAACAGGCTGTGTACACTACATGTGTCTGCCAAACCAGGAACACCCGTACATGTCACTGTACAGTACTGTGGGACATGCACATCCCAGGCAATGTCCATGTGAAGGACTATCAAACACAGACACAGCATGCATTGCAAAGCTATGGCCCTACACATTGGTAACCAGAATGTCAGGCCAGATATTGCAGTACCCATCTGTGTGAGACATTGCAGACACCACACCCCTGCACTGCACACCATTGTCAGGTGACGCAGTGGCAAGGATTACCCCTCACCCAGCCTAGTACAGCCATCTTGCACAGCCAAACACTACACACCCATGGAGCAATGCATACCTGCATGACAGTACTGTGTCTGAGTGTGGGTTGTAATGCTCCCAACCACAGTCTCTCCCAGTATAAACCTCATTGGCATACCAACAGTTGTCAAGGACTTTCACATGGCCTAGCCCATAGAACCTCCAGATATCCCCTGTGGTGCATGTGGTTGGGAGCATTACTGTGGTGTGGCAAACTAAGTAGTTACATTGTGTATTTGCCACCCTGGCAAAGGTGTCAATACGTGTCCATTAGAGTGTGGTTGTGGTGACAATGGCATCTGTTCACATGGACTGACGTGTGCCACACTTAATGTATGTCTACTATATCTGTTGGAGATGGCACTCACTCACCTACACACATGTTCTTACAGCACTGCAACATGCTGCCTCTGTGGCACATGTAGTAACATCATGCACATGTAATAGTAATGAATAGTCAGAGGTTTGCCCCTGTACTATTCAGCGTGTGGCAGATTATGGTTAAGTCTCCAAGCCCTTCCCTGGTGTACATTGCCTGTCCCGCACACACACTCTCTGTTGGATGTGAATGTGTACACCTGCACAGCAGCAGCATGTATATTGTAACAGATGGAAATGGTCAGGTGATGGCTTCTGCACCTATTGCAGTCCTCCTCTAGCTGATTGCATGTGGTACAGCTGTGATGGTATTCCCATAGCCATCCGCATGATAAACACAGTACACTATCTAGGGAAACATGTTATTATCTGGCCATGACAGTCGCTGTGAGTGGTAACTAGATGTGGTGTTCTGACAAGGCATCGCAGATGATACCTGGATGTACCTCAATCATTTTCAACAGTAGGAAATAGCCTAATGACAGGAGGGTTATGTGCCACACAACTACAGCATGTAAGTGTAGCTATGCTGCATTGAGACTACTGCCTGTTTAACATGTGTGTGGTAATGGCTATTCTGCATGTTAAAATACAGACATGACAGTACTCTGTTCATGAGTGAACCCCATCTGTAGGGCCATCTGTGAACAGGTCAATGTGTGCAACCATTTGTTTCCTGTGTTGCACACTGAACACACTTCTGTGCACAACAGAAGCATGGTGTGGGGATTGTAGGCAGTACATGATGATAGGGATGTGTTACTGCCATTGCATCCCTGACTGGACATGTGTCACATGAGACAGTGGTATGACTGACACCGTGTGGGATTCCCAGTGACAAGCCAATGATGGGCAACTGTTCATATCTGCGGTCACACGTCTAGTACACATTGTACATTTGCCATGCAGTATATATGCATGTGTTGTGCTCCCTCTGCAAATGTATACCATCTGTTGTGTTGGGTTGCTGGTGATATCTATGCATACTGTCGTAGGTAATCCTGCATGCTGTTGTCTATCACTAAGCCATATGTGGGTTTAAAATGCAACATGAAAAACAAACTTCCTGCACGATGGCAATTGCAAGGCTCAAGAAACAAACTAGATCAGGAACCAAAAAAGGAGAGCCAGCAAACAGTGACTAGAATGAAGATCTGTATTGATAAACAAAATCACAGCATATTGCAACAGTTACAAACCGGTTTCGGCTGGCAAAGCACAGCCTTCTTCAGTGTACCAAAGAATCATGCCATACAAAAGCTGTATATATACAATAAGCAGTCATCCTATTGGCTAGGTTCTAAAGATGTTCATTTAGTCCCGGGGGGAACAACCCTCCCAGTCTGATAATCCATTTCTTTTCTTTTATATTTAAAATGGAATGCCATCCAGTTTTGTTTGCCCTATTTCCAAATATCATGTCAATGACAATAAAGTTGAACTTACATGTTGGATGAGCTAGTGTGTGTTTATAGAGCGCATTATGCATCCTTTTCTGTTTAATGTTACTGATGTGTTCGGAGATACATATTCTAAGAGGTCTGGACGTTTGTCCAACATAAAATGAGCCACAGTTACAAGAGGCCAAGTAAATGATCCGATCACTAGAACAATTAGAGAGAAACTTCAAATCAAACACCTGGGGGCAATTACGACTGGAAAATTGTTTGGACTTGTTTATATATTTGCAATTATTGCAATGTCAACATGGATAACAACCATGTAGTGGTTCACCAGAAAGTGTTGTTTGTACCAATTCATGTGTATTGATGTCCCTGTGTTTGTAATGATTGAAAAAATAATTAAGGTTCTTGCCTTTCCTATAAGAAAATAGGCAACTATCAGGGATGATACTATTGATGTCCAAATCACATTGTAGAATGTTCCAATGCCTCCGTACACTGTGAATCAGGCGGTTGGAATTACGAGCATATGTAGTCGTGAATCTGAGAGGTTGGGATGGCTTAGTGGCATGTGTCTTATATGTAAGTAAATCCAATCTATCCATAGAACGGACTTTGTTGCTGGCCATGGATATGTCACCACTTCTATACCCACGAGACTTAAACCTGGTAGTAATGTCAGATTTGTGTTTCAAATAACTAGTCTCATCTGAGCAAATGCACTTGGCATGTATAAATTGTGACTTAGGGATATTGCGTGCTATGTGAGGTGGATGGTAACTGGAGGCATGTAGAATAGAATTATATTCTGGGAACTTTCTATATATCTCTGTGGATAGAGTGTGATCAGGGGCCCTCTGAACTAGGACATCCAAAAAAGTAATGGTATCCCTATCAAAACTAGCAGTAAAGTGCAGACCCCAAGCATTGTTGTTTAAGTAAGTAACAAATTCCATCTGGGAGCCTTCATCTCCCTTCCATACCAACCAAACATCATCAAGAAAGCGTCTCCATATGTCAATCTGTGACAAATAGATGTTCCTGTCCCTGTCATATATAATATGATTCTCAACAAAGGCCATGAAAAGATCAGCATATATAGGGGCAAAGGATGCCCCCATGGCTGTCCCTTTGGTTTGCCAAAAGCATTGTTCCTTATAGTAAAACACATTACTTGTGAGAACATATTGTGCTAAACCAACCAAGAAGGTGTTGAAGTCTGGACTATATAGGTTTGAGACTTCAAGCCAATAGGCTAATGCATTAAGTCCATCTTGGTGTGGAATGTTCGTATACAGGGCACTTACATCCAAAGTACATAGTAACCAACTGGGCTCAAGCTGTGTGTCAGAAACAATCTGTAGGAAGTTGGTAGTGTCCTGCAGGTGAGATCGAATGTTGGGTAACAAAGGTTTTAGATGTTTGGTCAGAAATAATGAAAGGGGTTCAGTGATGTATCATCTACCAGATACAATAGGCCTGCCTGGTGGATGAAAGAGATCTTTGCGGATTTTAGGCAGAAAATAAATGTATTGATTAATCGGATCATGAACCAAAAGTTGATTCATAATGTCATTAGTTATGATTGCCTCCTCCCTAGCTTCTTGTAAATACCTCTCTATCTGTTTGCTAAACATGTTGGTTGGGTCTATGGACATATGCGAGTAGTATCTTTGATCATTAAGTTGTCACATAGCCTCATTGTCATAATCAACCCAGTTTAAGACAACCACAGCACCACCTTTGTCAGCTGAAAGAATAACAATTTCCCTCTTGTTTTGGAGTTCCAGAACAGCTTGTTTTTCATCAAAAGATAAATTATTATGTTTTAATGGAATATCTGAACCCAAGAAGTGTAAATCCTTGAGTACGCTGTTTTGAAACTGCAATACCATCTGATGCATTGGTGGTGAGAAATTAGATTTATGGTATGTAAATCTATCATGATCATAACCAGAGTCAGAATCACCAAAAAACAACTTTAGGTTCAAAAGACGACAAAAGTCAACAACATCCTGAGCAAATGATTCCTCAGACACAGTAAAGCCTGGAATAAATGTAAGACCTTTATTTAACATTCTAATCTGAGCCTGAGATAATTCAAAATCTGACAAATTTAAAACATTGTGATATGATGTATTTATTTCGCCAAAGCAATGTTCAGAAGACCCTGAATGTTGTCTATTTCTGTTAACCCTGGTGTTCTTTGGAATAGGTGACTCTGAGACTGCTGTAGATTCATTATCAGTGCATGATGAGGTATCCTCAAAAGAGGAAGTAGTCTCCATATCATGCCTTTTAAGATTGATCGTGGGTTTAAATGGAAAATCTAACATGTTTAGAACTAGATTTTTAGTTTTTCTGGACTTGAGTTCAGTGTCAAGCGATCTGAAGCCACATTGTTTAATGATTTTTAAAAAGTTCCTCCTCATAAACCCTTAGTTTGCTGACCAATATATTAATTTCGAAATTTGAATAGCTCAACAACAAATGCCATAGTTGTGTTGTATTTTATGCCATTGTTGATTAAGTTCCTCATCCGCATTGGTAACATGGGGAATGCTGCAGTTTGATAAGCATTAAATAATTTACTATGCCAGATATTAGATCTGAGCAATCTAAGATGCTTGTTTAAATTATCAAAAAGCATACTGCAATTGGATTCTGAGCCAACCAAGTCAGACCCCACAGTGTTCCCTTGAGAAGAGCCGAGTCCAAAGACCCCAAGGTCCTCTCTGTCCGCAGCCAGCCCAAGGATGAAGCTGGAAAAATCCATATTGTAACAACAAAAAGACAATACTTGTCAATAAGGTAGAAGAAAGGAGAGCAAGCTGACAATAATAGTCAAAATGCAACCACATCAATCACTTAATAGATGAGTACCAATAGTGTATGGACAATAGCAGCATACAACGTCAATTGACAAAGACCAATTGTACAGATATGGAATACTGGGAAAATTCTGATTGGTTTATGAAAAAATTTTTTTAATGTCAAAATGATTAGAACAAAGGAATGAGAAGCTCAAAAATATTTGAGTGTATGTGATACCTATATTTGACACTGAACAGGCCCAAAAAATGTACTTAATATTAGCAAAATGTCATCCAATGATAACCTGTTTGCACTTGGTTATGATCCATTAGAATCAAGGGATCAAGAGGAAACAAATGATGGGAATTTAACATGTTACAAAAATAAAAGTAATAAATAAAAATGAAAAGCAGTAAGACAGTCTGTTATAATACCCATACAGCAGAAACCTATTGGATTAAAGCAATAACCCAATATAAGGTGATCAAATAGGTGTATAAAGATGTAAGTCCCAAAACTTGGTTTACAACTCCCAAGGGGGATTCCACTAGAACTTATTCAACATAAGTATATAGAAATGTTCAATGATTAATGGAGAAAAAATTTTTTATATATAATGGCTAGTCCTACCATCCAAATTGGATATATATATATATATGACATACCTTGGCGGACAAACTTGTGTCAATGGAAACCATGCAGAGTGAGATGTAGCAGGGATGCTAATACATATAAATAAGAAAAAATAGGTCTCTGTGAATTGCACTTGCTTAGGCAAAATGGACATTGAACATACACATATGTCATCCATACAATATTTGTTAATGATTTTAAATAAGGACCATCAAACTAATACAGTTGGTAAAAAGGAACTATATCTGGTAGTCAAAGTTATAAATGGCAATTGTTAAACCACTAGATTATATAGTTGACAAAAGTGATATCAAATAATCAAAGTCACAGTATATGTCCATATCTAGATATTAAATATATAAAAGTGGTATAGAACTGGTTATCAGTAGAAATTATAGCTGAGAATCATGTCTAGGTAATCATAAGCATGTTCATGAAAATAGAAAAATATCCACTCATATCGTGATAACGTATAAGCATTAGTAAACCCTGTCCATATTTCCTACTAAAAATAGGAAAATATTAAACAGTAGTTCCATAATGAAAAGTAAACATGATATCAACTGTATAAGCCCATAACATTATCAATGTATTATAACAGAAATAATACTTGTATTAATAAACACACATGCGATCAAAATGTTGATCGAAGGTCCAACCCTGACCCAGTCTAAATGTTGCTAATCCAAAACGAACTAGTTCCACACATCCGGTGAAGTAAGCGGAAGAAACTATAGGACATCCGAACCTCTCAGTGAAATCCGTAGTATGAATAAAGTCCCCAAGTCCAAAACATGAACTGTATGCGAAAGATCAAAACCAAAAAGACATATATGCCAGAACCAACCAGAAATATGTCCAAATGTTGAGTTCCACACAACCAAGTGCACGTACCACTGTTTTAGCCTTCTTAAAGTGTCCAAAAACCAACCCGAAAAAAACAGGTGAAAAACATATACAGAAAGCGACTGTATATTACGTGGTGTTTAGATGTTAAAATACGTACATCCGAACCCACCAGTAGCTTACGTACCCAATAGTGATAAGGTTTAACCAAAACCAAATAAAAATGCCAGCCACAGTATCTGTAATGAAACACCCAGACCTGAAAGTGTCCAAAAGTTAATCCCAAAGCTGCATCCAGAAAATTGCTTGTTCATGGTAAACTACTGTAAGCCCAACAAAATTCACAGATGGCAAAACGATAAAGAACCAAGCCAGCAAATTGCTGCAAATATAAAATTTTGATAAAATCCAAACAAAAAGCTGGATTGAAGAGACGCTGCACTGGAATACAAGCAGCAGTCTCAGAGTCACCGGCCCCAGCAGGATGTGGAAGGGAAGTGCAACATGAAAAACAAACTTCCTGCACGATGGCAATTGCAAGGCTCAAGAAACAAACTAGATCAGGAACCAAAAAAGGAGAGCCAGCAAACAGTGACTAGAATGAAGATCTGTATTGATAAACAAAATCACAGCATATTGCAACAGTTACAAACCGGTTTCGGCTGGCAAAGGCCTTCTTCAGTGTACCAAAGAATCATGCCATACAAAAACTGTATATATACAATAAGCAGTCGTCCTATTGGCTAAGTTCTAAAGATGTTCATTTAGTCCCGGGGGGAACAACCCTCCCAGTCTGATAATCCATTTCTTTTCTTTTATATTTAAAATGGAATGCCATCCAGTTTTGTTTGCCCTATTTCCAAATATCATGTCAATGACAATAAAGTTGAACTTACATGTTGGATGAGCTAGTGTGTGTTTATAGAGCGCATTATGCATCCTTTTCTGTTTAATGTTACTGATGTGTTCGGAGATACGTATTCTAAGAGGATGCAGCTTTGGGATTAACTTTTGGACACTTTCAGGTCTGGGTGTTTCATTACAGATATTTTATTTGGTTTTTTTAACATCTAAACACCACGTTTTGGACACTTCAAGAAGGCTAAAACAGTGGTACGTGCACTTGGTTGTGTGGAACTCAACATTTGGACATATTTCTGGTTGGTTCTGGCATATATGTCTTTTTGGTTTTGATCTTTCGCATACAGTTCATGTTTTGGACTGGATTAGCAACATTTGGACTGGTTCAGGGTTGGACCTTCGATCAACATTTTGATCGCATGTGTGTTTATTAATACAAGTATTATTTCTGTTATAATACTCGCTTCTTATTGATAATGTTATGGGCTTATACAGTTGATATCATGTTTACTTTTCATTATGGAACTACTGTTTAATATTTTCCTATTTTTAGTAGGAAATATGGACAGGGTTTACTAATGCTTATACGTTATCACGATCTGAGTGGATATTTTTCTATTTTCATGAACATGCTTATGATTACCTAGACATGATTCTCAGCTATAATTTCTACTGATAACCAGTTCTATACCACTTTTATATATTTAATATCTAGATATATGCGTTTTGGACATATACTGTGACTTTGATTATTTGATATCACTTGTGTCAACTATATAATCTAGTGGTTTAACAATTGCCATTTATAACTTTGACTACCAGATATAGTTCCTTTTTACCAACTGTATTAGTTTGGTGGTCCTTATTTAAAATCATTAACAAATATTGTATGGATGACATATGTGTATGTTCAATGTCCATTTTGCCTAAGCAAGTGCAATTCACAAAGACCTATTTTTTCTTATTTATATGTATTAGCATCCCTGCTACATCTCACTCTGCATGGTTTCCATTGACACAAGTTTGTCCGCCAAGGTATGTCATATATATATATATCCAATTTGGATGGTAGGACTAGCCATTATATATAAAAATTTTTTCTCCATTAATCATTGAACATTTCTATATACTTATGTTGAATAAGTTCTAGTGGAATCCCCCTTGGGAGTTGTAAACCAAGTTTTGGGACTTACATCTTTATACACCTACTTGATCACCTTATATTAGGATATTGCTTTAATCCAATAGGTTTCTGCTGTATGGGTATTATAGCAGACTGTCTTACTGCTTTTCATTTTTATTTATTACTTTTATTTTTGTAACATGTTAAATTCCCATAATTTGTTTCCTCTTGGTCCCTTGATTCTAATGGATCATAACCAAGTGAAAACAGGTTATCGTTGGATGACATTTTGCTAATATTAAGTACATTTTTTGGGCCTGTTCAGTGTCAAATATAGGTATCACATATACTCAAATATTTTTGAGCTTCTCATTCCCCTGGATTGTCGGACTTTTGTTCTAATCATTTTGACATTAAAAAAATTTTTTCATAAACCAATCAGAATTTTCCCAGTATTTCATATCTGTACAATTGGTCTTTTGGACGCAGCTTTGTCAATTGACGTTGTATGCTGCTATTGTCCATACACTATTGGTACTCATCTATTAAGTGATTGACGTGGTTGCATTTTGGCCATTATTGTCAGCTTGCTCTCCTTTCTTCTACCTTATTGACAAGTATTGTCTTTTTGTTGTCACAATATGGATTTTTCCAGCTTCATCTGTGGGCTGACTGCGGACAGAGAGGACCTTGGGGTCTTTGGACTCGGCTCTTCTCAAGGGAACACTGTGGGGTCTGACTTGGTTGGCTCAGAATCCAATTGCAGTATGCTTTTTGATAATTTAAACAAGCATCTTAGATCGCTCAGATCTAATATCTGGCATAGTAAATTATTTAAAGCTTATCAGACTACAGGAATTACTCCAAGGGGACTATTCCCCATGTTACCAATGCGGATGAGGAACTTAATCAACAATGGCATAAAATACAAGAAGAAGCAACTATGGCATTTGTTGTTGAGCTATTCAAGTTTCATAATAGGACCATTGACAAAGAATTGGAGGAAATTAATATATTGGTCATCAAACTAAGGGTTTATGAGGAGGAACCGTTTTTTAAAAAATCATTAAACAATGTGGCTTCAGATCTACGAAAGCTTGACACTGAACTCAAGTCCAGAAAAACAAAAAATTCACCAGGGACCAGGAGGATTACAAAAGGGGTACCCCATTTTTATCTAGTTCTAAACATGTTAGATTTTCTACTACTCCATTTAAACCCACCAGTAAGAGGAAACGACCAAGATCAATCTTAAGAAGGCATGATATGGAGACTACTTCCTCTTTTGAGGATACCTCATCATGCACTGATAATGAATCTACAGCAGTCTCAGAGTCACCTATTCCAAAAAGAACACCAGGGTTAACCCCTTTAGGCCTAAAACCAAGCGGGTCGGATGCAAACACCGCAGAAATAGACAGCATTCAGGGTCTTCTGAACATTGCTTTGGCAAAATAAATACATCATATCACAATGTTTTAAATTTGTCAGATTTTTAATTATCTCAGGCACAGATTAGAATGTTAAATAAAGGTCTTACATTTATTCCAGGCTTTACTGTGTCTGAGGAATCATTTGCTCAGGATGTTGTTGACTTTTGTCGTCTTTTGAACCTAAAGTTGTTTTTTGGTGATTCTGACTCTGGTTATGATCATGATAGATTTACATACCATAAATCTAATTTCTCACCACCAATGCATCAGATGGTATTGCAGTTTCAAAACAGCGTACTCAAGGATTTACACTTCTTTGGTTCAGATATTCCATTAAAACATAATAATTTATCTTTTGATGAAAAACAAGCTGTTCTGGAACTCCAAAACAAGAGGGAAATTGTTATTATTTCAGCTGACAAAGGTGGTGCTGTGGTTGTCTTAAACTGGGTTGATTATGACAATGAGGCTATGCGACAACTTAATGATCAAAGATACTACTCGCATATGTCCATAGACCCAACCAACATGTTTAACAAACAGATAGAGAGGTATTTACAACAAGCTAGGGAGGAGGCAATCATAACTAATGACATTATGAATCAACTTTTGGTTCATGATCCGATTAATCAATACATTTATTTTCTGCCTAAAATCCACAAAGATCTCTTTCATCCACCAGGCAGGCCTATTGTATCTGGTAGAGGATACATCACTGAACCCCTTTCATTATTTCTGACCAAACATCTAAAACCTTTGTTACCCAACATTCGATCTCGCCTGCAGGACACTACCAACTTCCTACAGATTGTTTCTGACACACAGCTTGAGCCCAGTTGGTTACTATGTACTTTGGATGTAAGTGCCCTGTATACGAACATTCCACACCAAGATGGACTTAATGCATTAGCCTATTGGCTTGAAGTCTCAAACTTATATAGTCCAGACTTCAACACCTTCTTGGTTGGTTTAGCACAATATGTTCTCACAAGTAATGTGTTTTACTATAAGGAACAATGCTTTTGGCAAACCAAAGGGACAGCCATGGGGTCATCCTGTGCCCCTATATATATGCTGATCTCTTCATGGCCTTTGTTGAGAATCATATTATATATGACAGGGACAGGAACATCTATTTGTCACAGATTGACATATGGAGATGCTTTCTTGATGATGTTTGGTTGGTATGGAAGGAAAATGAAGGCTCCCTGATGGAATTTGTTACTTACTTAAACAACAATGCTTGGGGTCTGCACTTTACTGCTAGTTTTGATAGGGATACCATTACTTTTTTGGATGTCCTAGTTCAGAGGGACCCTGATCACACTCTATCCACAGAGATATATAGAAAGTTCCCAGAATATAATTCTATTCTACATGCCTCCAGTTACCATCCACTTCACATAGCACGCAATATCCCTAAGTCACAATTTATACGTGCCAAGCGCATTTGCTCAGATAAGACAAGTTATTTGAAACACAAATCTGACATTACTACCAGGTTTAAGTCTCGTGGGTATAGAAGTGGTGACATATCCATGGCCAGCAACAAGGTCCGTTCTATGGATAGATTGGATTTACTTACATATAAGACACATGCCACTAAGCCATCCCAACCTCTCAGATTCACGACTACATATGCTCGTAATTCCAACTGCCTGATTCACAGTGTATGGAGGCATTGGAACATTCTACAATGTGATTTGGACATCAATAGTATCATCCCTGATAGTTGCCTATTTTCTTATAGGAAAGGCAAGAACCTTAATTCTTTTTTCAATCATTACAAACACAGGGACATCAATACACATGAATTGGTACAAACAACACTTTCTGGTGAACCACTACATGGTTGTTATCCATGTGGACATTGCAATAATTGCAAATATATAAACAAGTCCAAACAATTTTCCAGTCGTAATTGCCCCCAGGTGCTTGATTTGAAGTTTCTCTCTAATTGTTCTAGTGATCAGATCATTTACTTGGCCTCTTGTAACTGTGGCTCATTTTATGTTGGACAAACGTCCAGACCTCTTAGAATACATATCTCCGAACACATCAGTAACATTAAACAGAAAAGGATGCATAATGCGCTCTATAAACACACACTAGCTCATCCAACATGTAAGTTCAACTTTATTGTCATTGACATAATATTTGGAAATAGGGCAAACAAAACTGGATGGCATTCCATTTTAAATATAAAAGAAGAGAAATGGATTATCAGACTGGGAGGGTTGTTCCCCCCGGGACTAAATGAACATCTTTAGAACCTAGCCAATAGGATGACTGCTTATTGTATATATACAGCTTTTGTATGGCATGATTCTTTGGTACACTGAAGAAGGCTGTGCTTTGCCAGCCGAAACCAGTTTGTAACTGTTGCAATATGCTGTGATTTTGTTTATCAATACAGATCTTCATTCTAGTCACTGTTTGCTGGCTCTCCTTTTTTAAAATGCAACACCATAGGCCGAATGGGTTGGTAGGTCCCGGCAGATCCTCCTGTCCCACTTCAGCTGACCATGGCATCGGGCACTAGCACATCTGGGGCCCAGCCATTAACATCAACCTCTGTTGGCTCTGCACCACCTTCTGGTGGTACCACCACTGAGGATGGAGCATGTCTCCCTTGGGAGTGGGACCAGACAGGTGCATATTTTCTGTCATGCAGTCTCAGACATGTTGCGTAGGTGGCTCTCTAAGGGGTTACGAAGCCAGATAAGTCAGTTCAAGGGCAGAGTGTCACATTGACAGGGTGATGCTGCTCCTCCTGGACAGCCCCCAGCACTGCCTCCTTTGCAGCTGTGTAGGTGCTGTGGCAGTTTCCCATGGTTGGAGACCTCCGTCCTACTGTTCCCATGGGCTTTTGAATGCCGAAGACACATCCCCATCCAGGGTGTATCCCTCCCCATATGTGTCATATACCAACCTCGTATGCTGTCATTTCTGTGCTCCTACCTATCCTCCATGGCCATATCTACACTCCTTCCCCAACATCTGACCCTCACCTACGGACTCATAAGGCCATTCGGCTCCTAGGACACCATCTGCCCTATACATAGCTGTTCATTACACACATGTGCCCACTGGACACATGAAACCCTTGTAATATGCATCATAACATACTACTGTTATCCTCACCATTGTCCCTCAGGTGCACGGTCCTGGTATGCACATCACTCCTACATGGTTCAGGTGCACGTGAGGAGGATGACCCCATTGTACACAAAACACTACTCGTCCCTCTATGGTTACCCCATTTACCTTTATCATGATGATGATGTTGCACACAGCACATCGCAGGAGTACTGCTCACACATAATGTTTGGACAGGTACTGTTGTGTTAACGTACATTACATGCACAGAGTGATGTATATGGCCAATGTACAACTATTGTCTGTCTGAGGGAGTCTTGTGATCACAAAGAGCAACACCACTACATAATACAGGTGTCGCTGGTGTTTCCTGTTTCATTTGTTTGTAATGCTTTGTTGCCACATGGCATGTCCCTGATACATCTCAATATATGTATGTACCTATATGCTGGACATAAACACTCACAGGTACATCTACATGGTGGGATACATTCCTATACTGTTGAATGACTGTGCTGTATGATATCCTCTGGTTACAGCCTCTTACACTCGATTAGCCTCTACATTGCTTAACCAATGCAATACTCGCATACTGGTAGCCAAACACGCTTACACCCCTCTATCCCGCACTTGCTAATGCACCGGCATTGGTGCTTGCATCTGTCACTCACACTCCTGGGTGTGAGCGAGGACCACAATATTACCTTGTGATGCCTATTACATCATACTACATGACTCTAGTATCGGGATTGGCCACCCATTAGGCGACGGCATCGCGTTCCACTGTATGGAATCAGCGACCTGTCCAGTGACACAGTCATATTTGTGTGTACCTCATACAATGTGCTCCCACCTTGTGATGCCTATTACATCGGAATACATGAATACAGTATCAGAAATGGCTGCCTATTAGGAGACGGCATCACGTTTGTCTGTACGGAATCAGCGGCCTGTCCGGAGAATCATTCATATTCATGTGTTCCTCTTAGGCATACCTTGTTATGCCTATCACATCGAACTACATGACTACAGTTATAGCCGGCCTTAGGCATAGGCCAACTAAGCGGTCGCCTGGGGCACCACTTTAGTGGGTGTACTTTACCAGTATTTATTTTGTATAGGTAGACCAGGATGAGGACACTGGGTGGTGTGGTGGGGGGTGCCATTGTGCCCTCCGCCTAGGGCACCAGTTGACCTAAGGCCACTCCTGACTTCAGTATCGGGAATGGCTGCCCATTAGGTGACCGCATTGCGTTCACCTTTACAGAATCAGCAGCCTGTCTGGTGAATCATTCATAATTGTGTGTTCCTCTTACAATCTGCTCCCACCTTGTAATCCCTATCACATCAGACTACATGACTACAGTATCGGAAATGGTTGCCTATTAGGCAATGGCATGGCATTCGACTGTACTGAATCAGCGGCCTGTCCAGTGAATTAATCATATTTGTGTGTTCCGTATACACTCTGCTCCCATCTTGCTGATACATGGGAAATGAAACCCTGCATTACAAATGAGTAGTTGGGTTGTGCTAGCCACGTCCGTCGGACAGGTCATGCTACCGCATACCTATTATAGGTTTGCCACCTTCTCAATTGGCCAAGGTAGGACTTTAGGGTTACCACCTGTCCCACTTTGCAAGGGACAGTGCGAAAATAATCAAGACACAGCACATATCCAGATTACAGGACATTATTATATTCTACGTTTCATTATTAATTGCATACAACAGTTATTTTATATATGACACTTATATATGTTATGTGAAGTAGCATAAGCAATTCAAATGCAACTAGATTAAGCTTTTATTTGTGAAAATAAGTGTAATCCTGTACTATGCATGGCTGTAGGTATGTTTAGTCCTGGAATGTCTGACATTTCTACAGAATATGTCCCACTCTGGCCATTTGGAAAGGTGGCAACCCTATAGGACCTGTATGTAGAGACGTCAGACTTTACAGGGCAACACACCCACAGCCTGTAGAAAGGGGTGTACTTCACTGTTATGCCTAAATAAAAGGTTGCTCTTGTAGCATTATAGTTGCTTGTACTGTTACCTATAACATTTAGGTGTTTCAGAGGAACATAATTGTTTTATGCTACTACTACAGACAATATAGGTAGTCTTTGCCCTAAATCACAGGACATTTGCCTTAATTACAGTTATTATGCAGGACACAACTGCCCACAGGGGATTGTCCCTCACAAAGGTGGACAGGTGGTAAACCCAAACCTATTATTCTATCAATCTTCTAAGGTATTTGGCGGAACATGCACTTTCTCTCACTGTCAGACCTCTCATACGAATGGGGAAGAATAAACACTGAATCAGGGTCACTGCATATCAACCTCAGGGACACATTTAGAAGGTTGGTGCTATTAACCTGACAAATTGACGGACACAGAGCACATATGTATTCATAAACATCGTCTGAGGTGCATGCAGTTTATGACTCTTACATGTTGTCATTATTCATTATGTGTATTCCGCCACCTTTCCTCCTAATATCACTAGTTCTAGGATGGTTTAGTTGAGACTGTGTTAAGATTCTGATTCGTAATCACGGACTTCATTGGTAATCGGTGACAGTTCAATGATATGGTCCCTATGTGTTCCCCCAATGGTTTATGCACTGTCCAGTAGATGTGCTCTTACAGTTTGGGAGGTATGGGCATCTGCTATACCCACATTGGAATATTACATACACCTACGGTGCGGTCCTAATAGGTGTCTGCCAGCCAACACCTGCACGCCTAGCCCCATAATCGCATACCCATAGTTCCCCCACCTGCCATTACTCTACAGTAGTCATCCTTACTGTGGGCACAGGTGGACGCAGGTGGGATGTGAACACACCCCTACACACTGCCCACTCTCCCCGTGTCAGGACACATGTCATACGTTGTATCAACCCATGTGTTATCAGGCTTGCACAACCTACTGTTCTGTGTACAGCTGCATCCTGGTCATAATAGTGCTCCCCCATTGGTCGAAGGTACCAAATTTTTCATGTCCCGCATGGGACGTCGCTGTCCATGTTTAAAGTGTAGACCTTGTAGATCTCTCCCACTGCTATTTTCCTGCCGGTGGTCTGGGAAGCAGTGTTGTATTTACCTTTATTGCATCTGTATGTCTCACAGGCCTAGCTGGGGGGGAGGTGTGATAAGTAGACGTTTGTTGAGTGGACCTCCCACCAACATATGCCAGGTCTAAACATGTTACCCATAACTGCTGTATCATAACCTAGGTATATACATGTGTATATTTACTGCAACATATATATATATATATGACATGAAACAGGAAGCACACAATTTTATATACCTTACTGACGTGATATGTCACAGGGCATCTACATCACTTTAGCTTACAAGCCTCTATTCTTTTAATCTGCTGATGCAGTATATTTTAAAAAAACTTTTCCTCTAGATACAATACGGCCTTGCTATCCAGCTGGTCAGTCATAATGTCTTTCTGTAAAGTTATTTGTTCAAGGTTTCATATCAGTTCGAATACAATAGCAGCTTCAGTCTTTTAATGTATGTCTTTGTTCTCTGTTATACTTTCTCACACAGCTGCATGCTATCTAAGTAACACATATACAAGGCCAGATCATTCCAACAGGAAAGAGCAGAAGATTTCATTATTTCACACATTTAATTTCCTGACCCAGCAGATAATCACTTGTGAAAAGCATAAACATTAAAACTTGCTAAGCTAGCATTCTGTCAGGGTCAGGGATCAGCTTTGCTTCAAGCCACACTGCAGTTTCAAAACTACTTCACATTTAGACATGAATTAATTTTACTATTATATGATTAATAGAATAAAATGCATTATATACTACTTTGCTTTTAAACTAGCATTTCTCATGTATTCAAATACACATTTTTCTAACATTTTCCCCCCTATTAATACTTTTTATTCTATTTTGAAGTATGCATAGTGTCATTTCATCTCCTAGCCTTTTCCGCTCAGGATTTTCAGCTAGGTGAGTCATTTAATCTATACTTCAGAAAAAGCGTCATCTGAAATCAATCTTTCAATTTCAATATCTTGGTAGAAAGTTTCAGTAACAGATACATCAACAAAATCTTTGATTAATCTTTTCATGCAGGGAATTCCACAGCAAACACATGCTCCTATTAAGAGTATACCCACACAAATGGCAATTAGAATATTCATTAGGATGGAACCCCACCCCCCAAATAGATTCTGGAAAAAGTCTGTCAGTGGGTTTGGGCCTGGTTCAGTCATGGCTGATACTTGCTGAATTACCTCTAGGTGGTTATTTATCTCATGACGATTGTCAGGAATAAAAGCACAGCATTCTTCTTTGATAAGCACGCACGTACCACCTCTCGCCGCTAGGGTGAAATCAAGAGCCATCTGATTTTGTAGCACGACAGTTCTCATTGCATTCAGTTCATCAGTCACCAATTTTAGGGCGGAAAAAGTTGCATTACTCATTACTTCGAGAAGTTTTGACAACTTCCTCAGCTCCCAGATCGATCTGACTGCTCCATAGGCTGGGAATATTCCTGCCCAGGATATAACACTGTCACTCAAGTCCATATGAGTCAATTCGCTTTTGTCTTTTACTGAATTATGGTCTTTCCAACCAGCTTCAATCTTCCCAACTGGATTCACAGGTTTCTTAACTGGACCTTCGGATTTTCGAGCTGTTTCTTTTACATTTCGTATCTTACCCAAAGGTAATTCTGCAGTATGTCTTATTGCCGAAACCAAGTAACCCAAAAAACAACTGCCGGACCAATTCTCAGGTAACCCTTTATATGCCTTTTTCCCACAAATAAAATAACAGTTTTCTACTTTAGTACTAATACGCATCAGCACTGCATGAAACATTTTCTGATCTATAACTGACAATTGTTTAAACAAAACTGGATTTTTTTAATGTTACTCAGTTGTTTTCAATGAGTTTAAATACGAGTCATAATTAGTATTACAAAAAGTATTGCCATTGCTATTCTTAATATAACATCGGTAAGATATGGTTATATTACAATTGCTCCAGCCCACCTGGAGAGTGTCATTTTTGTAGAAACATACAACTCCTTTTTGTGTGACAGGTAAAAATAAAGCTATTTTGTTCTGTGATCTCACAGTTCCTGTGTCGAAAAGTAAATTCGCCCAAGTCTCATTTATCCCCAAAGGGACAGCGGACATTATCAGTCCTCCATATGCTGTTGGTATAGTTGTACAAACCCAGCAATTTGAAATGTTCATAGTCTCTGCATACACACGTTTCATGGCTAGGTATGTGTTAAAATTTGGATGCCAGTCTATAGACGTTTCATCACACCTTCCCACTTTCACTTGTGTGGTTGTGTGTAGGATAAACCACAGCAAGAGGAAAATTGTCACAATTACAGTTAATAAATGTACACTCAAGAAAATGATTATGCAACATCTCTGGGGTTGATCTAAACTTCTATTCACTTTGTTTTTGGCCATCTCGGTCTGGTTGTGTATCAGTCACAAAGTTTTTATCAAGTTGAAAGTTCTTTCCCAGTTTACAATGCGTCAAATGAACCCAGGACATCCTCTCAGCCACTCTAACTGCAGTAGGCGTTGCCAACAGAACCTGGTATGGTCCCTCCCACTTTGGACTCACCCAATTCTTCCTTTTCGTCACTTTCACCCAAACATATGTCCCAGGAACCACAACTGCTTCCACCGGTCTGGTCTGTTCCTTATCTGAAAAAGAGTTAAACTGCAAAACAGATTTATTTGTTAACAGTTTCCTCATATAACTAGCTAATGAACTGTCAGCCTCTTGCTCTGCAGGCATGAGAGCTTTCCACTGAGGCATGTAATATGCTCTCCCAAAAACCATTTCAAAGGGAGTCAAACCCTTTACATTTGGAACCGTTCTCATACTCAGCAGTGCTAAAGGCAGACAGTATATCCAATTCTTTTGGGTCTCCTCTACTAGCTTCCTAAGTTTATTCTTTAGGGTACCATTGTACCTTTCCACCAGTCCTGCTGACTGTGGGTGGTAAGCACAATGGTTCTTCAAGGAGATACCAAAAAATCTCCCAAGCTGGTGAGTTGTTTGATTCAGAAAATGTGTGCCATTGTCACTATAAATCCTTTCCGGAATGCCAAATCTAGGGATTACTTCTTTTATCAGGGCTTTTGCCACTGTTGCTGCATCCAGGTTTTTGGTTGGAAAAGCTTCTACCCATTTAGAAAACATATCTACAATAACTAAACAAAACTTTTTCCCTTCACATTTATTCAATTCTATGAAATCCATACAAATAGTATGGAACGGGTATGGTGGTATAGGAAAACTTCCTTGCTTGGTTTCAAATGCCCCTTGTGTGTGATGCTTGTTACAAGTATGACAAGCTGCACACAATTTTTTTGTGTAATTTGTGTATCCATATGTTTGGAATATTCGATTTACTAACTGTACCATCCCCCCTGTTGAGACATGGCACTGCCCATGGCTCAACAAAGCTGCATATCTAAATAAATTAGACGGTAATATCGGTTTTCTTTCTTTGGAAATGTACAGTCCATTCTCAAGAATTGCACCTCGTTTTACCCAGTTTTGTTTTTCTGCTCTTGTAGTAAGCGTCTGCATTGTTTTTAACATGTCTAAATCTAAAATCTCAGAGGGTTGTAATTCCTCATTTAAAAGTAAAGTTTCTGAGTCTGAGGCTGCTTGCTTTGCAGCTGCATCAGCTTGTGCATTGCCTTTTGAAATCTTATCCTGCTGTTTTGTATGAGCTACACATTTACAAATAGCTACTTTAGTAGGTAACTGAATAGATTCTAATAACTCCAAAATAAATTGCGCATGATTAATAGGTTTTCCACTGGATGTTATCATTCCTCTATTTTTCCATTGTTGTGCAAATACATGTACTGTAGAAAAAGCATACTGACTATCAGTATATATGTTCACACTTTTATTTTTTTTAAAGTACATGCCCTTGTCAAAGCTATCAATTCTGCTGCTTGTGCAGATAAGTTGTGTGGTAAGGATTGAGCTTCTAAAATTTCAGTGTCTGTAACTACTGCATACCCCACCAGATTCTTCCCTGTAGGACCCCTTCTGCATGAGCCATCCACGTAATATGTCACCTCGGCATTATCCAAGGGCATATCTGTAAGATCTTGTCTAGGTAAAGCTAACTGTTCAATTTCCTGCAGGCAGATGTGTGGTGTGCCCTCCTCACGAGTTGGAAGTAATGTCGATGGATTCAATGTCGTACATCGTTCAATTGTCATATGAGGTTGGCTCAGCAGTATAGTCATACATGAAAGATGTCTAGCAGGAGAAAGGTATGCTACTTTCTCTTGCAGTAAAATTATTGCAACTGCATGAGGCACTCTCAATGTGAGAGGGTGGAATAACACCACTGAGGCCGAAGCCTGTACTGCCATTGCGGCTGCAACTACTGCTTGTACACAGTGAGGCAAGGATCTCGCCACTGGGTCTAACTGTGATGAATAGTAGGCTATGGGGCGTTGCTTGTCCCCATGTTGTTGCGTCAATACTGACGTCATATATCCTTGCTTACAATCTACGGTCCGAAAGAACCATTTGTGATAATTTGGAAGATCTAAAACTAATGAAGAAGCTATTAACTGCTTCAACCTGCAGAAAGCCATTTCTGCTTCAGTTGTCCATTGTAAAATGTCTTGTGCTGCCATTGGTGTCTTATATATCAAGTCAGTCAGTGGAGCAGATTCCAAAGCATAATTTGGTATCCAGCTCCGACAAAAATTAGTTCTACCTAAGAAAGACATAATTTCTTTCTTGGTTGTTGGTTTGGGTGCTTGCAAAATTGCTGTTTTTCTTTCCTCATCTAGTATTCTACCTTCATTGGATATTACATATCCCAAGTATCTAACTTGTTTTCTCCAAAGTTGCAACTTACTTTTGTTTACTTTGTGTCCTTGTGTTGCTAAAAATTTCAATAATGCTACAGTATCCTCCCTGCACTGTTGCTGGGTGGGTGCTGCTAGCAAGATGTCATCTACGTAAAGTAGAATTTGACTACCTCCCGGTGGGGTAAATCCTGCCAGGTTGCTAGCCATTTCCTGTGCAAATATTGTTGGGCTCTCACAATATCCCTGTGGTAGACGAGTATACGTATACCTCTTACCCTGAAATGTAAATGCAAACCAATATTGACTATCAGGATGTATAGGTATTGAAAAGAAAGCATTGCTAATATCTGCCACAGAGAAATACTTCTGTTGCGGTTCTAAATCATTTAACAAAGTATGTGGGTCTGGCACCGTAGGTGCTCTAGGTATTACTGCATTATTTTCAGCTTGTAAATCTTGTACCATCCGCCATTCCCCGTTTGCTTTTTTAACAGGAAATAGGGGTGTATTACATGGTGAATCAGGAGATTCTACCAGTACTCCTTCTTTAAGTAATGCTGCTATTATGGGCTTAATTCCTATTTATGCATCCTTTCTCAAAGGGTATTGTCTTTTCTGTGGTCTAAAAGCTGACTTTGGGGTAATTGTAACTGGTCCTGCTGTTCGAATAAGTCCTACATCTGACTTGCCTGTTGACCAAAGAGTTGTTGGAATTTCACATAAGGCCTTTTCTTCTTCTTCTAATAAAAATGCTAATCAGCTGTCCTCGCTAGATTGCAAGTGTACAGCTGGATGTGTCTGTGTCAACCAATTTTTGTTTTTGTATCCCTTGTTCTGACAGTTCTAAATCAGTCTGTTTCTCCCATCTTGTTACTTTTTCTCCTAAATCTGCCCATTTAACACCTTTGTTCTTTGTCAAGCTGACATGTGGCAACCAATTTGATCTATACAATGCAAGGAATTCTTGAGGTAATGAACAGCTAACTACACTGTTCCCCTCAGCATCCCAGTACAAAGTACACAAAACCAATCTAGTTGTACGATTTCTAAACAATTCTTTCTCATATTCTCTATCAGGTCCTGGTGTAGTACAGTAGTATAGAGTACAGTTTAACAAATGCTGTCGATCAGTGTCAAGGGAGGGGGCTTTACTGATGGCTACGTTCATCAGCTCCTCGGTTACTGCCCCTGGACCAGTCTTGACTAGGTCCTGGCTGTACCAGTAAAAAGTTTCACCCTCCGGTCGCACTACAAAGGTATCCATTTGTCTCTGTGCCTCCATGCCTTGTACAGTTGGAACTACTGCTATGCCAAATATTTGCATAAGGTCCCTGCCCAATAGGTTTACTGGACACTTTGCAGAAACAACTATTTTACTTCTCTGGGTCATACCTGAAACAGGGTCTGTTATTGCTATATCATGGGAAAGTGGTTCCCTGTATACCTGTCCATTTGCGGCTTTTACTAGTATATAATCAGGTGATTCGGATTGTTCTGGTAACTTGGAGGGGTGTGTCAAAGTCCGTGACGCTCCTGAGTCACACAGGAATTTGACTTCCCTTCCCTCCACCAGAAGTGTAACTTCTGGTTTCGTATCTGCCAAGTAGAGCTCTAAGCTCAATAATGCTAAGTCCAAAATTTCACTTTCTTCATCCTCCATATCTACTTGCACTTCCTGTAATCCCTCTATCACATTTACATTTGTTTCCTGTTTATTAATTTTCCCTGACGATTTCTGACTTTCACTTGATGTATCCTTACTATGAAATAGTCAGTCCTCATCTCCCTTATCTTCTGTAATTACCTTTTTGTTTTGCCTACAATATCTTGCTAGATGTCCCTTTTTCCCGCACTTGAAGCATTCACCTCTCTTTTTCCTTTCTTCAAAATCTTCTGATCGTTTGTCAGACTGTTTGTTTCCCTGGGTATTTTTCTTGCCCTTTTTACCTGACTGTAATGCAAATACTTCAGCTTCGTCTTCAGCAGTGAAGACTTGTGCCTTCTTTTTCTTTTTACTATTAAAATGTCTCTCAGCATGTCTAGCGTATTCGAGTAAGGCTTGTAGCCTCCCTGTTCGATGATCTATCATATGCTTCGTAAAGAAGCTACTAATAGGTGCAATGCAACCTTTTAAAAATGCATTTTTTAATTGTTGTTCATACGGGGAATCATTTGTTTGGTTCTCAGGAACCGACATACCGCTATGATTATTAAAACATTCTAATAATCTAGCATAATATCCATCTATTGTCTCATTTTCCTGTTGTATGCATTGATTAATGCAAGTCCAGTCTGCTCTAGGTTTCCATTTCTCAGAGATTCGGTCTGTCAGACCTTTCACTCTGTTGTCTAACTCTGCGTCACTATGTGGGAGTGGTCTAAGCTCTGCATTATGAGGATTCCAGGCGCCACAAATCATGTGCCAATCTGGACCTATAATTTGTCTTACGACTTTTACTACTTCTTCCCCATTCAAGTGGTAACTTAACCTCATGCCTTGTAAATCTTCTAAAAATTTCGTAAAATTAACTTTCGGATGGGGGATTCCCTCAGTAGCCTTCCGGATGTCTTCCGGTGTCCATGGTCTATATACTAAGAGTGTTGGATCCTGCCCTTCCTGTCCTGCCTAAGGATTTGGAACTTCTATAAGTGGGCATATTTCTTCCTCACTCTCATCCTGTAGATTTCTCGATATTTGGTATGATTCTGTGTCCCTATGTGTTTTACGTGTTCGGGACCTAGTCTCAATAGGATCTCTAACAAATGGTTGTGGTCTTGCTGAAACTTCAGGATAACGCGGAGGCGGACCAGCTTGTCCACTCGCTTCAAATCCTGAAAAGGGTAAGGGAGGGGGTAAGGGAGGAGGAGGAGGAGCTGTCGCTATTACCAAGTTATTATCCTCTTTGTCTAAGAATAATGTTTTTGAATTTTTAAGCTTCTGTTCTCTATGACTTGCTTCCTCAATCCTCCTGTGTGCTTGAGGTATGCCTACTTGGCGTTGCTTTTTTGCCTGACCTCCTGCATCAGATTTAAGCTGTTTAAGGAGTTTAACAAGTGAAGGTTTATCTAGTTTAACATCAAATTCATATTTATTAACCCATTTCATATAATACCTAACGTTATCAGAACGTTGTAATTGCATGTATTTTGCGTCTTCGGTTAGGGGCGGATCTCGCAAGGTTTTAGTGCACTTATTACCCATGTCAAAGAAAATGTTACATAACCCTTTTTTATCACGTGATATCAAGTTCTTAGTTCCTGTTTACAGTTTATCTAGAATAACTGTCTACCTTATTCTGTTACCCTGATCTATGACCAAATATACAGTACTTCCTTTTGTCCCTGATCTGCAAAACAAATCTTGACAACAATATACTGTAACCTAGTCCCTGATCTAAAACAGAAAAAAGGCAAATTCTTCCTACCTGAGCCTCTGGTATTGAAAATCGTTCAAGTTCCGCTTTTCAGCCACAGATCAGAAAGTGGCCAGCCTCTTTACACACGACAATTCAGTCGGAGGTCTTTTCACTCAAGAAGAACCATTTTGGTAACTTTTCCTGTGCAGTATTCGACCACCAATATGCTCTGATCTGCAGCTTACCAAGGGAATTCCGTCTTGCGAAGGACCAAACTGTTAAATAAAATTAAGAATTCAATACACAGGAGGTTCAGATTCAAAAGTTTACTAGTGTACACCAGGAGGCAAAAAATGTACAAGTACAGAATTTTGTCTGACATGAAACAGAAAGCACACAATTTTATATAGGTTTAACATTCAAGCTATGCCCACCTTACTGACGTGATATGTCACAGGGCATCTACATCACTTTAGCTTACAAGCCTCTATTCTTTTAATCTGCTGATGCAGTATATTTTAAAAAACTTTTCCTCTAGATACAATACGGCCTTGCTATCCAGCTGGTAAGTCATAATGTCTTTCTGTAAAGTTACTTGTTCAAGGTTTCATATCAGTTCGAATACAATAGCAGCTTCAGTCTTTTAATGTATGTCTTTGTTCTCTGTTATACTTTCTCACATAGCTGCGTGCTATCTAAGTAACACATATACAAGGCCAGATCATTCCAACAGGAAAGAGCAGAAGATTTCATTATTTCACACATTTAATTTCCTGACCCAGCAGATAATCACTTGTGAAAAGCATAAACATTAAAACTTGCTAAGCTAGCATTCT
>NC_056725.1:1040266100-1040328600 GCF_019279795.1 Protopterus annectens
TGCCACCTTTTCATATAGCCAGAGCGGAGCATTTTTGGGACACACATCAGACTTTACAGGCCGGCACATACCCACGGTCAATACAAAGGTTAGAACTATACTTATTTGCCTAAATTAATGCTTATTCTTGTAGTGGTTTGTTTGCTTCATCTGTTTCTTGTAACTTTGAGTATTTTACATAAATAACTGTTTTATGCAACTGTTACATGAAATATGGGACATATTTCCTACAATCACAGGACATTTGCCATTGCCTTATATTTGGTCTGGACACAACTACCCAAAAAGGGACTGTCCCTCACAAGGTGGGGCAGGTGGTAACCCTACTTATGTCTGCTTTACAGCGCCTTAAGCACCTTATATCTGACTGCCACTATGCGAATGTGTAAGGTATATATTCCCGATAATGCACATGGAGAGACGTGCATCATGGTCAGGTGTTTAATCCCGGGACATAGGTTCTGGAGGCTGAGCAGTCTTGTGGACAACTACTGCTCATACAACTTGTGTCCAGATGTATACAGGACTGGACATTGTGTCATGATACCAAGTCTAATGTTTAGAACAGATACATATCCCATGAGGGATATCCAAAAATTGTGGGGGCCGATGACCATCTTTGCTTTATGGCTGTAAGGTAGGGTTATACATGCAAGGGATACATAGTTTTCAATCCTGAGAATGCCTAGGGTGAGACTGCCTACTAGATATGGGTAGGGGTCACTATGTGCAGATATGGCCGCGCCTATCTAGCAGCCCAAGTATGGCTGGTTTTGGTGGACGTTCAGGAAGGGGGGTTGTGCTGTGAAGGGGATGATGGGTATTCAGTTATGTATCCAGGTGTGTTGGGGTTGGATGGCTCAGTTCAGGCCAGACCATTATGTGGGTATGTGCAGGTGATGTTTCTGTACATGTGTATTGCACATTTTAATGTTCACATGTTTGTGGGATTGTATTGTGGATGTGTATATTTGTTCTTTGGTTATTTTCCTGATTCACCCACCACTCCCTCGTAGACCTCCAGTTTACCTATTGTGCATCCAACCCAGTCTTCCCTTGACAAATTATTACATTACCCATCATCCCCCACCCCCATATTCCACAATCAACATTCATCCCTTCTCTACTTGATGGCCCATGGCACAGTCAACAGAACACATTGCGTACACTACATATCTCTGGGACCAATATGGTTGTGAGGTCTACATTTCAGATCATCCACATGCTGTACTTCATGCACATAGGTACTCGCAAATACTTATTCACGACATGGTAAGTAGACCAGGGTAATACCCATTCATCTATGGGCCGTCCTGGCAAGGACAACTTGGACCACGAATGGGCAGATATTGGGCAAATGCTCTGACCATTGGTAGGGTTGCCACCTTTTCATATGACCTGGATGGGACATTTTTGTGGCACACATCTGAGGTTACAAGCCAACACATACCCACGGTCATTACAAAGGATAGTACTTTACTTTCATGCCTACATATAAGCTTTTATTGTTGTAGTGGTGTAGTTGTTTATTCTGTTTCATTTACTTGCTTATTCTGTTTCTTGTAACATATAGGTATTTTATATACGGACATAAGTACTGTATGGGACTATTTCATAACATATGGGACATAATTATGTCCTACTATCGCAGGACATTTCACATTTATTATGAATTTGGTATGGACACACCTGTCTAGAGGGGGAATGTCCCTCACAGTGTGGGACAGGTGGTAACCCAAACCATTGGGCTAGGCTTCTCAATTGGCGGCATGCTAACACGATGCGTTCCGCTTCCACTTGGTATAACTAGCAACACTACAATGGAATATGGGCACGGGGTTTTAAATATCTTTGTTTGAGGGACGGGGACTCAATATTCAGCTACGTGCCTTTGTGTTTACTTCTTATTGTGGTTTTCACAATGATGTCTTGTATGCTTTGCATACATTTCAGTATCCACGGAACTGACAGGAGTGATTACTATTAGAGGCAGGCTGTACTAGTCACATTTTAGGTTGCGTGTATGCAGCCGACATGATCACACCTCCGTGCAGCACTTGGACACACCCCCTGCACTCGTACACATTTCCTATGCACGTGGCCGTTACGGCAGCGTGCCTTCATTAATATGTATGTGGTGCTGCTGCGCCATCTCTATGCCGTATGGTTGGCAAAAGGCTAACGCCGTCCTTGCGCCGAGCTTCATGAATCCCGGGGGTATTTTCTCATCTCCCAGGCATTTTCCAGATCAGAAAAAATATTTTAGTTTTGCATGAACTTTGACCTTTAGCAAATGGGTAGGGTAGTGGGTTGAGCACTTAATGCTTTTTTTTAAATAAATTTCTTTTTTATATTTCCTTACTTTTCTGCATTCATGACAGCTGAGTATCTGGCTAATCACCACAGATCATGCAGTGAACTTTACATAGACAGCCATTGGAGGTTTATTCTATTTGTTCACCACCTGCCATGGTGAGATCAGCATTTCCAGGGGTGCACATGCAATTGGTGCTGCATGGAGTCTCAGTCATTTCAACTGGTAAGCAATCGCCATGGGATTCTCATAGCTCTATGAATGATCTTTCAGTGAGTGAGATTCATATGAAGTAATTAGCTGAAACTGATTTCATTGTTAAAGGGCTTTTCGTCTAAGTTGACATCACATTATTTTTAGCAACAAAGCTGTGGAGCCAAATGAAGAATTTTTGTGTCAGAAATAGCCTAAATATACTTTCTTTTACTGACTTTTCACATTTGATTACATATGTAATATTATATTATATTATATGTCTTAGTTAACATGACACCATTTTTAGCATGTAAAAGTGTGGATTCCAATTAAGAGGGGTTATGGCCTTATGTTGTTGTTCACTACCACAAAGTGCAAGGAACAGCCATGCTAATCTACATGGTTGAGCAATTCCGTGAAACTGTTCAGTATGTAGACGCCTTCCCTGAGACAGTTCCAGGGGTGAGAGTACATGGCTAATTAGCATTTGCCTCTCCCCCAGTCTGGCTCATGTCCATATAGGACAAATGCAGAAACAGACTAATGCAGTGCTACAGATCTTCATGTTAAAGCATCATGTTAGACCTGCCTTTGAATTCAAAAAGGTTACCATGAGGTGTACACATCATGTATTCCTCACAGCAGCCCTTATAAATTTTACCTTTTTTCACATTTTGTTTTAATAATTATTACTGCCCAGTTATTGAGCTCAAGTATCTATAAAAAGTGTTATGTCTTCAGTGTCCTCACCATTTTGGGCCAAGTGCCTAACTAAGTTGGTGACAATGGAATAGATGCAGAATCAGATCCTTCTTTCCTTTGATACACCGTGTTCTACTGATGATTCTTTAAAAAAGACATATTTTCTCATCTTTCAGGCATTTTCCATATCAGAAAAAATATTTCAGTTGTGCATGAACTTTAACCTTTAGCAAATGGGTAGGGTAGTGGGTTGAGCACTCAATGCTTTTTTTTAGTTAAATTCTTTTTTTATATTTCCTTACTTTTCTGCTCTCATGACAGCTGGTTATCTGGCTAATCACCTGAGATCATTCAGTGAACTTTACATAGACAGCCATTGAAGATTTATTCTATTTGTTCACCACCTGCCATGGTGAGATCAGCATTTCCAGGGGTGCACATGCAATTGGTGCCGCATGGAGTTTCAGTCATTTCATCTGGTAAGCAATCGCCGTGAGATTCTCATAGATCTATGAATGATCTTTCAGTGAGTGACATTCATATGAAGTAATTAGCTGAAACTGATTTCATTGTTAAAGGGCTTTGGTCTTATCCCACTGTTGTGTGACTATTGAGTTGGTATATATATGGGAGCGCTACAGAATCCTGAAAGACCAAAATCCTGAAGACCAAAATCCTGAGACCAAAATCCTGAAAACACACAGGATACTAACACTTACTATATTCCAGCACAAGTACATACAGAAACATATTACCCTTCATCTATATGCAGGGGGGCAAGCCCCCTTGCACCCCTACACCCCTTGCTACTTAAATATAACGACTCCGAGATTGTACTTCAGTACACTAAGTGCAATCTTGGAGTTGATATATTTAAATAGCAGGGGGTGTGGGGGGCTCAGACCCTCACATGGGGGGGTACAGGGGGACTTGTCTGCCCCCCCCCGCTTATACTTGGAGAAGAGTAATATGGTTTGTGTTTTATTTGTTTCTGTATGTACTTGTGCTAGAATATAGTAAGTGTTGGTATCCTGTGTGTTTTCAGGATTTTAAACTTTCAGGATTTTGGTCTTTAGGGTTTTGGGCTTCCAGGATATATATACATATATATATATATATATATATATATATATATATATATATATATATATATATATATATATAGATATATATATATATATATAGGAGTGGTTGTGGGGGTGTTCCCTCACAAAATGTGTACTTGAAGGTGTTCTCCTACAAAATGTATACAGAAGGGTTTGAGTCTTGCAAACAGACTTGCTTTTAGAGTCAGTGGAAGTGATTTGTGCCAATTTTCCTTCACATAAATACCACTCACTGAAATTATGTTTCAAATTAACACAAATATGTAGATTCTGCTCACCTTTCTTGTGAGTAGATGACAGCAATTCTGTTTTGCATTACTGGTGAAGCATTGTTAGGAGATGCACGTTTGAAACCCATTCCTCAACATCCATGCAGAGAGAGGTAAGAAGGCAGTATCTATTCACTGACATTCAATCCCAGCTCGATCCTGCAGCACCAGTGTTATCAGTGGAACCAATATGTTGTGCATTGTAGTCAGAGTACATACCCTTGTATTCCTTTATATTTGTATCATAGAGCTGATCTTAACTTGGATTACTAGTGTTTGTAACCTACTGTAGCTTGCATTTATTAATCTTGAAAAGGCACCATTACAAATTATTCTGGCCCCATTATAAAGAACTACATTTGCAAGTCAGGTATCTTTCAGCATCCACTCCTTCTGCATATAAGAATGAAAGTTTATAGTCAGCAGACATGTCTTTACAGAGGCAAATGGTGACTTTGGGATCCGTGTGGTCCTTCTAAATATAAGGCATCAAATTAATTATGAAGTATTGTTGAGATCCTTTGTTTCATATAAATTGCACAGTATCCCTTCCTGCAGTGCTTTCAGGTTGTCCATAAACCTTTATTTTTCAATAATGCCTTCAGCCTTTTATGTCATCCACTGTTAATAAGATACCTGGGACTATTTGTAAAGGAATTTATTTTTCATTTTTACCTGCTCTATTTATAAGCCTTAAGTACCACCACATTGGTTAGGGTTTGTTACTTGGAGGTATGGCATGACAGCAGCTCATGAAAGTTTTAATGTTGAGCTAAGGTTATCTCTTAACTCCACAAGCACTTTCAGTAAAGTAAGGTTGCTCCGCTGTGGTCCAACCAGATCCAAAAACAACAAGGTAGCCATCATCCAGGCCTTCATGTTATTGATCTATGGAGGCCTAGTATTGCTAAGTGCACATTTTGATCACCTTCTTCAAAAACAGGCTTGAATACATGAGAATTTATCAACCATCTGTCTGTGTAGTGAAGATAAAGTGTGAATGTCACTTTGATTTATTTATATGAAGTTTAAGAAAGAAAGGCTCAGAGCCTGAAGAAGAATTATCTGAAGTGCAGTTGCCACAACTGGAAGGTCTCTGTTTCATAATTTCCTGCATATTATGTCCTGTAGCCCCATTAATTTGTTGCTCACTCTGTATGTTTGTTCTGTGTCTCTTACCTTGTCACTATGATACTTCAACAATCATTGAACTTGTCAGATAGGCATTTTTCAGATAACTAATGTAATAAAACAAATGAACAAATACTCAGATAAAAGGGCAACACATATAAAAAATGCATGGTGCACACATTCAGTACTGCTCGCATACCTGTAACAATAGGTACCATATTACTAATGCAACGTGCACATACATTTCTTTCTTGCACCATGTTGATGGTGATCATTTCTCCAGTATGAAAGCTGACATGGATGTATTTCCAATTGTATGTGTTTTCTAAAATAAAAAAAGCTTTCCATTAATGTGCAAGACTTATGTAGGTCATATTCATATAAGAAAAAAAGAAAAGAAAAGAAAACAGTATCCCTTGTTCTGTCTGAGTTTCCTGTCCCAGTCTTGCTTTCACTTTTGACTGTGACAATATGGTACCCAGTTCACAAGAAGCATAGCCCATAATGATGATTCTTGTGCACAGGTTTGTATCTAGTCAGCCAAGGTCTACTCATTACATAAAACATTAAGTCATCTTACTCTATTTGTCTTGTACTGTTCTTTTAACAGAGCCTTATATTCATGGTGGCAATGTTGTTAGAGGCTTAGTCTGCCATGGTACAACCTGTATAAAAGGAAACTATTCTTTTGAAAAAAAAAGAAAGTAAAACTTATTATCAATTATCTTGCATTGCTAACATTGGCTGCCCATTGTGAACAATTAACTGATTATGATGACTTGTAGAGGTGTCCCTTTTGCTTATTAAGTGATATGTCCATTCTTTCTTGAGAAAAAAAAGTGACAAAATCATTGCAGTACATTTATGTGAGGTTTGACTGATTTAGAACATCATTTATGTATTTGTTTACTTATTTTATGATGCTAAAATTCCAAAATTGAAATTGTGGACTACCACTTTGGAGTATATTGGTGTCATCAGGAAATTTAAACCTTAAAATAAATTTGGCATAGTAACCACAACAATGTCAATCTTTTGACAGAGGGCTGTAAATACTGTAATACTTTCTAAGCATTTGTTCAGTAATCACTGCGTAAAAAAAATTAAATAAGCAAACTCTTAACACATGCCTATTGCATGAAAAGGCATTCAGTTTAGGAAAGCTCTCTCAGTTTCCTGTGTTTTGGCCTGCAAATTACTACTTTCTCTAAACAGCAACTCTGAAATTTCATAACACAGAATGTGGCCAGACATAATGAACATTATATTTAAGTAAATTGACTTTGCTTTTGCCCAGTCATCTGAAGTCCTTTTCATAATGCTAGACAAAAGGTTTTTTTTCTCAAAACAAAACTTCTGGTGCTAGTTATCTGTCAAAGGGTGTGAAATCCATAGTCACAGGCAGTGCTCTGGGCTCTATTATAAGCTCAACAGTCAGATTGAATCTCTTGTTAAGTGGAGGGAGCAGTCAATGGCTTGCATGATTCACCTTAGTCCAGGGTTACATCACCACAGTAACACTCACCATGGAAACCTAAGTAACTCCACTGGCAGACAAAGTAATGCAATTCTAACCAAGCCAACATGCAAATCAGGACAGGCAAATGCCTGGACATTTGAAGTTCTTGGGTAACCTTCATGGAAAAGAAAATGGTAAAGTAATAGAGAAAGTTGTTTCACTCCTAATAAATGATGTTAATGGTTCCTCTAATAAAGTGTGCTAGAAGTAGGAATGTCTGTCAGATGTGGGATCCCTTTCAAAAACCTGAAATCGCACTTACCCAAAATCCAAAAGACCGAGATAAAAAAAAAAACGACATACTAGAAGACCAACCACCCAGAACACCGACAAAACAGTAACAGTAAGTAACCGATCACCCAACCTGCAAACACACTAAAACCAAAGCACAGAAAACCCACCCATATGGGGGGCTGTGCCCACTAACTAAATATATCAGCTCCGAGATCACACTACCATAGCGGTAAGGGGCAAAGGTCAGCATGCTGGCCAAGTGGTTACTTACTGTTTGTGTTCTGGAAGATGGTCTTCTGGGATGTCAGGATTTTTGTCTCAGTCTTTTGGGTTTTGGGTAAGGGGGATTTCGGGTTTCTAAAGGGGACTCCGTAAATGATACAACATTAGCTTCCTAAACAATGGATTGTGGATTCAAGTCCCATCTGGTGTGGTATAATTTCCCACTGTGACAATCCTTCACAAGGGTGGCCCTACTACAGACTCAGGTAATTTTATACTCAACAGTCTTACATGCAAAATCATGGAATGTGTCACAGCAGTACTCATTTATGTAGACATAGATAACATATGTGATCTAGATACCAACCAGTTTGATTTTTTTGAAGGGCAGGTCCTGTCACCTGAACCTAGTTAGCTTCTTTGAAAAGACTGCATGAGGCTGGGGCCAGTAGGCATTCTGTGCACAGTGCTTATCTTGACCTAGCCATGGCCTTTGACACTATACCCAGTGCTGTTATCAGTGAAAATGATACAAGTTTAATGTAAACCCCTACTTTATCTATGCTATTGCAAACTGCCTCTCTAACAGATCCAAAGTTGTTAAAACTGCTGGTTCCCTCACACTGAATGTAAACTTGTAACTAGTGGGGTGCCACAGGGAACAATTCTAGGCTTTCTCATGTTTCGCATTTTTTTGCAGACATCCAAGCCAATATCCAAGAAGAATGGTTGACCAAGTTTGTTGACAACTCATCCACTGAATAAACATAGCTCCAGCTGGGGTTGGAATGTGCATGCACATGGAGTATCAAAACTTATCTCAAACTTAATGAAAAAAGTGCAGCATAGTTCATGTGAAAGAAAAGTTGTTCCCACTTCATATGTTATAAATAGCACTCCTCTTCAAACAGATACAATCATAAAAGGCCTAGCTGCTTATGTGGAAAGCTTTCTCTCATTCAGTCATCACGTTTCCACCCCAATCAGGAAATCTTTTTATCTAGTCCTTTAATTTCCAAGGGAATATCTTCAAGATGCACAGACCTTAATATAACCGAGGTCCCAAACGATCCACAACCAAAAATGATACTTAGAAAAATCTGGGTCAAGGAAAACGGCACATCCAAAAAAAACTTTCAAATAGTTTATTAACAAAAATACATAACATTAGTTAAGCACATTCATCCCTATAATGAACCAGGAGTTCATGATTCATCCTTGATTTTTGCTAAGTGTCATTCTTGGGTGTGGATCTGTTGTGGGACCTCGGTTATATTTGGTTCTATGTTTTTTGAGTATCCGAGGATTTTTTCCTCTTATTTATAGTGGTTATTAATATCTTCAGGTTCTAAAGAAGTCATCTTACCACTGTACTCTTCCCTTATCAGACCCATCATTGAATACAGTGCCCCCTTTGGTATGTACAAATCCATGCATATCGCTCAACTGGAAAGGCCCCAAAGACTAAATCCTTCAACTACCCTAATATATTAGCATGACTGTCCTTATACTCAGTGGTCTACAGGTTGCTCTCAGATGACCTGAGTCTTGCTTTTTGAGCCATAAAAGACCCAGTCCTATTTATCCTCCTAGTTCTTCACAAAACCAGTGGATCTACAAACATCCTTGCTAAAGACTTAAAACCACAGCAGTAAATAAAGAACACTCACTGGAAAGATACTTTCCTATTTCAATATATTCCTTGCCTATGGAATAAGTTACCTTTATAGATCAAACAAAGTACTACTTTGGCTAACCTTAAGGTTAGTCTTGATGGCTGAATGGGTAGATTAAAATTGACACCAGGATTAATATGTATAGCCCTGCTCGAAAAAGGTGTAAAGAACTTTTTCTATTTTAAAATGTATATGGCCTGATATCTTATGGTCCCTATGAACCATTGCCTAGTATGTTCCTATGTTCCAATAAGCTAGCAAAGAAAGAAGAGAAGACAAGACAAATAAATAAATAGATGCAAAACATTGCATTTGATTTGCTTCTATGGTTTCTTATTAAAAGTCAAACTCGTAGCATTGCATTACAACATTATCATTGCTTTATCTGTCTGTTTGTCTATCTCTCTAAGACCGACTGTTCTACTCCTGACATCAAGCCCCCATGACATATCAATTGATCACCACTTTAGTTGTTTCCTCAACAGATAAATACTATGTGGTCGACAATCAAAGTACATCATAATTATAACTGTCACATCCAGTTCCATGTTCTGCCAAAGGCCATCATAATTTGTACTATAAACAACAAGAACATAAAAAATATAAACAAATTACTTAGGCAAACTGAACCTGAATTATATTTATTAAATTCTAGCACTCCTGCAAATGCCTTCAAGGAGTGTGATAAATGTAATTCAGGATCAGTTTGCCTATGTCATTTGTTGACATCATAATTCATGACTGTCTCATTCAGTTCCATGTTCTACCAGCTCTTGTCACTAGCAGCACCAGAGAAGATCTGCATGCAGTTCTCCACAGACCTATCCTATCATGCAAGTTTGTCTACACCTCCTTGAATTCCTGAATGTTGTTGTCTCTCCAGCCACCAAAGCAGAGTCTCAGCCACTTAAATCCTTTAATACATGACTGAGGCAGTTTATCTTGAATATTAGTAGCATTATGACATTTTCTGTTAAATGAAAAAAACATTTTCTCTTTAGAGTATATTTGCTTTTCAGTTTTTTTTATCAGATATTGATTTTGACATCTGGTATGACTATAATTCCAGCCTAATAGCATCAGCCAGCTTTAGTCTCAAAAGCAGTTCTACTCAACATTTATTTTATTGTAATGTTTTGATATAGTGTGGTTTATACTGAAACAATTTATTTTATTGTATTTTATTTTATGTTATTTTATTTTATGTATGTGTTTCCTGAATTTCTTTAAGTGATCCAGATTGTTTTCAAGCATAACTCAAGATATCAATAAAATACAGTCACTGCAAGGGCAAAGCCCACCTCACAACCCAGCAGAATACAACAAAAATAGAATAAAAGTGAGTAGCAAGCACGGCACTTGTATAAAAAAATATGTTTTATTAAATAAAACAGGAAGTGCTTTCACATGGAGCTTCCACGTTTCCTCAGACAAAATAAAACACAAAATCCCAGTTACAATTTTAAAAAACTCAACAACCAATCTGAGTTGAAAAATAATCAACCATGCAAAATGTCATTAATTAACTTCAATTAACATTTCAAATTCAAGAAGCCAAGTCTGCCCTTTACTTACATAAAATGCATAAAAATATATAATCTCTGTGTGAAATGAATCTGTGCTACAATAATATATCACTCTTTTCTTCAAAAAATAAGATTCAATAAAATCTATATCTGACCTGTTACAGCCGATTCCGTAGCACTTCATATGCAAACAGCACCTTGATTCTCTCCACCACTGTGGTGCAAGAATGGTGTCATTACGCTTCCTAGCAACTAACAATGCTACAAGCACAGTGAGGAGTGATATTAACCTAATTAGTATATACTATAAGAATTAACCACTATATTGTAATGCTTAAAAATAAAAAATAAAAAGTAATAAATAAAAATGATATATGTATAGTGTAAAAGACAAAAGAAAATTCAAAACACTACTTCTAATATATCTAACTAAAAAGAAAATACCAGTCAAGACAAAAGCATGCTAACAGGTGCTTAAACCCAACCAACTATATATATATAGGATGACCTATAAAACAAAATATCAAGGCAAAAAAAGAGACTTGCCACTATGTTAACCATCAGCAAAAGCTGAACACAATAAAATCATGACACTGTGTAGAAAAAACACAGTACTATCAATATAATGCCCTGCTAACTATATCTCATAATGCTTGAAAAAAAAAAAAAAAAAAATATATATATATATATATATATATATATATATATATATATGTATGTATTCTATATAAAAAGAAATAATTACACAAACACGTGATTATACATCTACCTAACAGCTCATAATACTAAAAATTATTAGTAACTAATGTGGTAGTTCCCTGTTTTTTAAAAAAGGTTTTAAAGATACTGCTTCATTAAGGCCAAAAATCTGCTCGAAGCAGTACATTCCATTTTTGCTTAGCCATTTCTAAATAATTTCTATTATCACCCATCCTGTTGTTAGGGATCATCACTTGTGAAGTCACGAACAAAAACTTATGACTATTACCCATTTCTATAATGTGCTTTGCTATAGCGCTTCTATCATCTCAAGTGGTTGCATAATAAATATGTTCCCTAATCCTAATTCTTAGGGTCCTCATGGTCATCCCTACATAGGAATGGTGACATTCAATGCAAGTGGACAGATATACAACATTACAATTTGCACAATCAGCATAATGATGAAAGGTATATATTTTTTCATTTATAGGATGCTTAAAGGTGTTCCTATTGCTGATAAACTTGCAATAATTACAATGTCTGCATTCATAAGTCCCTGTCCTGACAGAACATATTGTATTAACATGGAAACCTGTCCTCTGGCATATCCTCCTCTTAATGGACTTCATATACTTAAAAACTACCCTCGGATGAGGTCCAATGATATCTCCGACTTGCTCATCAGCTGTCAGTATATGTCAATTATTCCTAGTGATGTCCATTAAAAACTTATTATCTGCAGTATATGGTAAACAGAGTCTACACATTCAAGTATTTGATCTTTCTACTCCTTTTTGAGATGATTCTATATTCTTAGAAAAATATGGTTTACATTTACAATTCCGCTCCTCGGCCACAACACTAAAATATTTATTACATTCAGTACTACTATATCCCCTATTGACAAAATCATTCTTCATACAGATCATATGATTCATTAAGGCAACATCATTGCTTTTTAACCTTGATACATGTGTAGCTTGTCCTTTCAATACATTTTTAAATACATAACTGGGATGCATACTTGACCTCTCCAATAAATTATGCTTTTTACATTCCTTTTTATACACACTTGTCTCTAGGGTATTACCAATTCTCTGCAATTTCACATCCAAAAATTCAATAGCTGCTTTAGATTGATGCAATGTAAACCTTAAAAAGGACGTAGTCACCTCTATGTACTTATAAAACTGTTCCAATTTACCTACTTGTCTTCTCCATACAATAAAAATATCATCCACAAAATGTTTAGAATATATTATATTTTCCTTAAACATTTCATTAGACAATATATATATTTTGATTCCCAATATGCCATAATCATACTGGCATATGAATTGGCACAGGGAGTGCTCATGGCAACCCCCACTACTTGTATATATTAATGCGTATCAAACATTAGGACATTATTGTCAAAAAACAATTCAATCAACATACATAAAGTGTGGCTGGTATTTCTAGAAAAATCACTATTCTGTGTGAGAAAATCCTGCATATATTGTATACCTATTGCATTACACAGGTAAACAGAGAACATACATCAAGTGTGACCAATACATCATTTTTCTAGAGTATTAAATAATGTGATTAGAAATTGTTTCGTACCAGTCAAAATGGTAGCTATTTTTAACAACAAAAGGTGTAACATCTTTTCAAGATAGAGATAGGCTCTGTTAGCCATCCCTGACCCACGACAATGGGTGTCTAGAGACAGTCAGTTAATGACTTGTGTATTATAGGTAAAATCTTAATAAGTGGACTCAATGGTTTATCCACTGTAAAAAAATTCAAATAGCTCTTTATTAATGTATCCAGAAGAGAAACTATCAAACAACTCATTTTGTACACTATTAGCAATACCTTGTATAGCAGCAAGTGTAATTTTCTTATAAGTAGATGTATCAGCTAACATTTCAAACATCTTACTTAAATAATCAGCCTAATTCAGGATAACAATAGCACCACCCTTGTCTGCATGGCAAACAGTAATGCCATCATTCTCCTGAAGTTCTTTTAAGGCCAGATGTTCATTAAATGTAAAATTGAAAAAAAAACTTTCCTTTTAAGCTTACTCTCATCAATAAACATGTTATATAAATCATATTCACATGTAGTTAGAAAAGATTGAACCTGTGAATTAAAATTGGGCACATATGTACTCCGCTTCTTGAACCTACTACTATTCAACTTGTTAGACTGTGAAAATAACATATTTAACATAATGTTACGAGAAAACATTTTAATGTCTATGACAATATCACTAAACCTGCTCTTTGTAGCTGGTATAAAAGACAATCCTGTTTCTAAGACTTTCACATGCTGTTCATTCAAGATAAAAGAAGACAAGTTATATATCAAGTCTCCTTCATCGGTTTCCAATAACTCTGCACCGATGGAGTCCCTGCACGTCCGCCGGAATGCTTGCGGTGCTTCCTTACTCAACTCGGTGACCCAAACTTGTCCTTCTGATCCCTTAACAGAAGGGGCAAGTTTAAAGATGTGGGCATATTGCTGTCTAAGACAAATTTGGGCATCATTTTAGGTCTTAGATCAGGCATATTTGATTTCCTCCCAGGGACATCACTGGACCCACTGGTTCCTACTATTTGAGAGGAGTCATTCTTACCTGAAGCTGGCACACTATTCAAAGGTATATATGTAGCAGTGTCTGAATGGCGTATGCTTTTGACATCAAAAATAGTAGTCTGCTTATCAGCTGTGACTGTAGATAGCTGTTGTACCTTTCATTGATCAACGTCATCTTTCGGCCATGCAAAAACCCATTACGAAAATCTTTTAAGTCTCTCTCTAATTTGGAGTGCTTCTGCTGTTGTAACTTCCTTTGGAACAAAGTTGTATAAGAGACGGCCTCATACAATGCTATAGTAGCCACTGTCATCGGAAATAGATCAAACATAGATTTCTTGAGTCCATCAAGCTCCATAGTAATAATTTCCTCCATACACTTTGAGTGTTCAGTTAACAAACACAAGTAATTAAGACTAGTGCCCGAGTTCAGTTTCTGCCACTTAGCCAGAAGATCAGGAAAAACGTGGCCATAAGTGGGCATTTTCATTATTCTCCATTCCCTCAGTGCATACACACCACGAGGTGCTTTCTCTTCCACTGACATTTTTTAAATTTAACCATAGGTTCATAGGTTCATAGGTTCGTACTAGGCTATCTGCCCTAGGGCATTTATAAGCCTAGCTAGAGTGTATGTGGCTTACACCACCCCTTAGGATGAGAATACTATGCCCTTTTAGGGTTTAGTTTACTATGCCTCTGTCTAGTAGTGACAAAGAGATGACCCCCGGGGTAAACCTACGATCTCCCATCCACTCGTCGAGATTTCTCTTGAATAGAGTCAGTGAGGGGCTCTGCCTAACATGGACTGGGATTCTGTTCCAGAGTGTAGGGAGCCTCTGGGTTATGAATCTGTCCCTCCAGCATGTTCTATTTATTTCTGTGTTGAGGTTTAAGTCACTTGTTCTCGTGGCTCTGATGGATTTGGATTTTCTGAGGTGGAGCATGTCCATTAATTCAGGATTGGACATGGCCTTGTACGTCAGGCACAGATCACCTCTGAGTAGGCGGTATGCAACTGAATAGAGCTGGAGTTTTTTCAGTCGGGCAGCATATGACATATGTTTAAGACCCTTTATCCTCTTGGTGAGGAACTTTTGGGGTCTTTCCAACTGCTGCAGGTGTCGGGTGAGATACATCCCAAATGGGGCATTGTACTCAATCATTGGCCTGATAAGAGAAGAGTACAGGGGCACAATGACCTCTCTTGATCTAGATGTGAAACCATTCATGATAAGGTGGGCAATATAGAAGGTCTTCCTAACCACTTTGGCAATGTGAGTGTCAAATGAGAGGTTACTGTCAACCTGGGTCCCTAGGTCCCTGATTACCTCTTCCGTACTTAATGGATTACCGCCTATGTGGTAATTTGGCGCTACCTTGTTTTTCCCAAAGGGTATGACTATACATTTTTTGGTGTTTAGCTTAAGGCCATGGCTCTGGCACCAATTATCTGTTTCTATGAGGCCTCTCTGAAGGATGTTTGTGTCCGCTGGAGTATCAATTATGGCGCCCAGTTTGCAGTCATCTGCGAACTTTGTTAGCCACAATCCTCCTATGTTTGCCTGTACCTCGGAAAAATAAATGCCGAACAAGAGGGGTCCCAGGACTGAGCCCTGTGGGACACCGCTTGTGACTGGCTTAGAGTCTGACATAGCTCCAGTAACTCTGACCCTGTGGGTTCTGTCCTTGAGCCAGTTTGCAACCCATCTTGTGACATATGGATTTACATTTAAGCTGGTGAGTTTGTCTATGATGCCCGAGTGGGGTATTGTGTCAAAGGCTTTTGCAAGGTCAAGGTAGGCTGTGTGAACTGCCTTACCCTCATCAATGGCCTTAGTGACTGTTTCAAAAAAGTCGACCAAGTTCAGAAGGCAGGATCTGCCCTTGACAAAGCCAAATTGGGTAGGATCCAATGTCTGTAGGTCCCCAATGTCTTTGTTTATGAGTTCCATAATGATCCTCTCCATAGCTTTGCAGACCAGGCTCATCAGGCTTATGGGGGTAATTTCCAGGGTCCGTAGAAGCACCGCCTTTGTGAAGTGGGACCACTGTTGCTGTACGCCACTCTTTGGGTACGTATCCTGTGGTAAGGCTAAGATTAAACAGCAGCCTTATGTGTGGGTTTAGTTCCTCTTGAAGTTCATGTAGCACACAGCCCGGGACACCATCCGGTCCCATTGATGCTGTGTTTTTAGCTTTAGAGAGGGGCTCTCACCTGGGCATCTGAGATGTTAGGGAGCCTACACTGTGCTGGGATCGTTACTTCTCCTTTTGGGGAGGGAGGAGAAATTTGCACTGAACCTGTCTGCCAGAATGTTGGCAATGTCAGTGGGTTCAGTGTATTTTGTGTCATTTTGGACTAACTCTGAGCATATCTGGGAGTTTCCACCCAGGTTTCTAACATAGCTAAAGAAGGCCTTGTGATTGTCTTTTGTGTCATTTGCGATTTTTCTCTCAAAGTTGGCCTTGGATGATTTTATGAGTGATCGTAGTTTTTTTGCCTTTCCTTTTAGGGATTTTGCTCTGTCATGTAGTAGCTTCCTCCTTCTGTTGTAAAGTTTGTTTATGGCTGGGGTCCACCAGACCGGTCGCCTGCCTTTGGGGGAATGGGTCTTGGTTTTATTTGGGATTGCATGATCCATGCATTCTTGAAGGTGCCCATAGAAGGCATTTGCAAGGGATTCAGCAGTGTTGGTTGTGGTTTCCACTGGCCCAGGGGCCTTGAAAGATACCACTTCAGTCTTAAGAAGTGTGAAGTTTGCTTTTGAGAAGTTCTTCACTGTGGTCTTTTGTGCAGGGGGTGGGTGCGGGATGTGGATTTCCAGTGAGATTAATTTATGGTCTGATCTTACCAAGGAGGGATGTACTTCCGGTGTGGAGCATTTTGTCCCCATGTTTGTGATGATCAGGTCTAGTATATTTTCTCCTCTTGTGGGAATGGTGACTAGTTGTTCCATTGCATTTGAGTTTATGAATTCTAAGAACCTTTGGGCTAGAGTGTTGGGGCTTGAGTAATGTTCCCAGTCTATGTTTGGGTAGTTGAAGTCTCCCAAAATGATGGTATTTGGAGAGACATTCATACTCTCCAGTGTCTTCAGGAAGGCTGTGTGGGGTTCCTGAGTTTGAGAGGGTGGTCTGTAGCATGCTACAAACTGTAAGGCGGTTTTGCCTATGGTTAGTTGCACCTGGATAGTCTCCGATGCTTCGTGCATTGCCACTAACCTGGAGGTGTGGGTATCTTTGATGAAAATGGATAATCCCTCCTTTGTGGTTCTGTCCAAGTTTTGGGGCCGGAAATCATGATATGAGGTAAAACCTGATAGTGCTGGGGTGCTCTCAGGAGCCTTGAACCAGGTTTCAGTCACTGCACAGACATCGATGTTCTCCATACTGAGAAGGGCTTCGAGGGCGTGCATCTTGAGGTTTAGACTTCTGGCATTGAGCAGCATTACCCTTAGTTTTTTCCACTTGTGTTTTCTAGGAGGTAGGTTTGTCATTTGAGCCTTGCCTAAAAGGCACTATGGGGTGGCAAGAGCCTTGGCCAATATCCGAAGCCCAGGGTGACAGGTGCAAACCATCCCTTGCGAAGCAGCGTGGCTTGTCAAGCATGTCATCCCAAGCAGACAGACACTGGATCCCCTTAGAATGACACCAGTAATTAAGCCAATTGTTAAAACTGATCATTTTGTCTTTGTACTGTGGCATCATTCTTGGTGAGGGTAAGATGCTGCTCAGGGTCAGGGTCATACCGGCCTGGGCTACATAATCAGAGAGCTCCTCTATGTCTCTTTTCATGTAGTCCAGGGAGGTACGTCTCAGGTTGTTTACACCTGCATGTACAATGACTGAGTCATATTTGTACTTGCTGTGGAGTGACCTGAGTGCTTGTGTTATGTGGCGGATTCTAGCTCCTGACAGGCAGCTTACTGTGACCCTCTCCTTGTTCAGTCTGGTGAGCGGGACGTCAGTGTGCCTGACTATGGAGTCACCTATTACAAGTGTGTCTGGCATGTTGTTTGGCCTTAAGGGCTGTGACTGTTTAGCACACTGACTTTGTGAACTATGTGTTGCATTTGCTATGTCTTGAGGTGGTGGTTGCTTGGGTGTCTGCTTTGGAGGCCTCTGTTGTTTTGGTAGATTTTTAATCAGCGCCTCCGAGTATGTTTTTGTGTGTTTATGTGTTTGGTTTTCACTTGTGATAGTTCTATGTGAGACTGGGTTTGTGGTGTGCGTGGTTACCTTCTCCTCCTGACTGGTCTTGCCAGTACTGAATTGAGAGAGCTCAGCCTCCAGTTTGGCTATATAGTTGCATCTCTCACATATATTTGTATTTGTTGGGAGGAGGAGAGGGTTGTCTGTGTACATGAGGCAATTGTAACATTGCCTCAAGATTCCCAGATTCACCAGCTGAACAGGAGAGGACGCTAGCAACTGACCCTTCGACATGCTAGAAATAGTGAAAAAGATTGCTGTGTAACTGAGTCAGAAAGGACCTATAGGGAAATGGGTACTCAACAGAATTTAGGTGAATGAAGTACTTTTCGTTTGTTTAAGAGTGCTTTACCTGTATACAAAATGCTTTAGGAGCAAGTGCTGAGCTTTTCAGATAGAGTATAGGCTGTTTAGATTGCAAGTAGAACAGTTCTAAGGGAAAAATTGAAGAGCAGACTTGGCGGAGACAGAAAAGGTTTAACCTTGTTTAACTGGCGCTGCGCTATGCACACAACCGCGCAAAGCCGTGCAAAGGCGGATTTTAAGCAATGAACTACAAAAGAGCTAGGAATGGTCCCAAACAACCAATTACTAACAGCTTCTTGTGCTGAGGTCACTTCCCCCAAGGATAGGTAGGCTGCTCAAAGCTCCCCACTCCCACTGGTGAGCAAAGAAACTTCCTTTTATCCAAGTAAGGTAATGGACAACACAGGAACTACACCACAGCCCAGAATACAGCAATGCCTGTATACTGGTCTAAACTAGTCGAAAAAGGCGGGAAAACAAGGATTTTTTTAGTTTTTTGGGGGGTTTTTTTGCAGAAATACACAGAAAATGCAGAGACAGTGATAAATTAGTTACACAGGCTAGCACACTTTAGTGGGCAGCCTCCACAGTTCAGTTAAACAAACAAACAAGCAAACTTTCGACTAAATGTAACTTTAAGTGCAATTTATAAGCAGCAGAAGCTATTTTCAGTGAAAAAAAAGCAAGGATACTTAAATCCAGAAAGTAGTCACTTTTTCGAGGTCCTTGCTGCTAGGACCACTCTGTAAACCCACGTGGAGCTTGTCTGAGCAGTATAGCCAGAAAAAAATGCCCAGAGACGGATTTTAAGCAGTGAACTACAAAAGAGCTAGGAATGGTCCCAAACAACCAATTACTAACAGCTTCTTTTGCTGAGGTCACTTCCCCCAAGGATAGGTAGGCTACTCAAGGCTCCCCACTCCCACTGGTGAGCAAAGAAACTTCCTTTTATCCAAGTAAGGTAAGGGACAACACAGGAACTACACCACAGACCAGAATACAGCAATGCCTGTATACTGGTCTAAACTAGTCGAAAAAGGCGGGAAAACAAGGATTATTTTTTTGTTTTTTTGTTTTTTTTGCAGAAATACACAGAAAATGCAGAGACAGTGATAAATTAGTTACACAGGCTAGCACACTTTAGTGGGCAGCCTCCACAGTTCAATTAAACAAACAAACAAGCAAACTTTCGACTAAATTCGACTAAATGTAACTTTAAGTGCAATTTTTAAAATAAATGCAGTAATCAGTAAAAAAAAACAGTTCAGGCTAGTTTAAAGTAAGCAGCAGAAGCTATTTTCAGTGAAAAAAAGCAAAGATACTTAAATCCAGAAAGTAGTCGCTTTTTCGAGTTCCTTGCTGCTAGGACCACTCTGTAAACCCACGTGGAGATTGTCTGAGCAGTATAGCCAGAAAAAATGCCCAGAGGCGGATTTTAAGCAGTGAACTACAAAAGAGCTAGGAATGGTCCCAAACAACCAATTACTAACAGCTTCTTGTGCTGAGGTCACTTCCCCCAAGGATAGGTAGGCTGCTCAAGGCTCCCCACTCCCACTGGTGAGCAAAGAAACTTCCTTTTATCCAAGTAAGGTAATGGACAACACAGGAACTACACCACAGCCCAGAATACAGCAATGCCTGTATACTGGTCTAAACTAGTCGAAAAAGGCGGGAAAACAAGGATTATTTTTTTGTTTTTTTTGTTTTTTTTTGCAGAAATACACAGAAAATGCAGAGACAGTGATAAATTAGTTACACAGGCTAGCACACTTTAGTGGGCAGCCTCCACAGTTCAATTAAACAAACAAACAAGCAAACTTTCAACTAAATTCGACTAAATGTAACCAAGTGCAATTTTTAAAATAAATGCAGTAATCAGTAAAAAAACAGTTCAGGCTAGTTTAAAGTAAGCAGCAGAAGCTATTTTCAGTGAAAAAAAAGCAAAGATACTTAAATCCAGAAATTAGTCGCTTTTTCAAGTTCCGTGCTGCTAGGACCACTCTGTAAACCCACGTGGAGCTTGTCTCAGCAGTATAGCCAGAAAAAAACGCCCAGAGGCTAGAGTTTCTTCCAACTCTAGCCGTACTTTTAAATAGTCATGAACATTATAATTAACTTCCCCTTCCAAGCCATTACATTCATTCAGATCAAGCATTAAAAGTGGGTTACCTTCCATATTAATCAATTCCAATAAAATGTCTTTTTCAGCAATCACGGCACTGTTCACTGGATTAAAATCCAGGTCTGTGTTAAATCCTTCAACCATGCTTCCTCACAGTGAAGGCAAATTCCAAAGCAATCAATAAAATACAGTCACTGCAAGGGCTAAGCCCACCTCACGACCTAGCAGAATACAACAAAAATCGAATAGAAGTGAGTTGCAAGCACAGCACATGTATAAGAAATAAGGTGTTTTATTAAATAAAACAGTAAGTGCTTTAGCATGGGGCGTCAATGCTTCCTCAGACAATACAAAACACAAAATCTCAGTTACAAATTTAAAAAACTCAACAACGAATCTGAGTTAAAAAATAAGCAACCATTTAAAATTTCATTAATTAACTTCAATGAACATTTCAAATTCAAGAAGCCGAGTCTGCCCTCTACTTACATAAAATGCATAAAAAATATATAATCTCGATGTGTGTGAAATGACTCTGTGCTACAGTAATATTTCTTTTCTTCAAAAAATAAGATTCAATAAAATCTATATCTGACCTGATGTAGCCGATTTCATAGCACTTCATAAGCAAACAGCACCTTGATCCTCTCCACCACTCTCGTGTGAGGAAGAGTGGACAAATACTGCCACGTCAAGATGTGCCATGCTGATAGACTCCTACCCAAGAAGACTGAATGCTGTAATTAAATCAAAAGGTGCTTCAACAAAGGATTAGTTTAAGGGTGTGCACACTTATGCAACCAGATGTTTGTATGTTTTTTACTTTTTATATTTTTCCCTAACAGATTTGTTTGTTTTTCAATTGAATTGTACAGGTTATAGGTCACATTAAAGTTGGGAAAAGTTTTGAAATTATTTATTGTGTCTCATTTTTTATATCTCAAAAACCTGGCATTTTAACAGGGGTGTGTATACTTTTTATATCCACTGTACCTGTGTATTGTCATGGTCAAATGCCATCATGTTATACCAGTTCTGTGGTCATTCTATGATGTAATCTGACGTGGACACTCCAATATGATAATAATGTAAATGGCCACCATTGCAGAACACACCATAAGATTCAATTATAATTTTATAGGTTTTGTTATCATGACATTTTCAGGAAATACATAGAACTGAAAACTGTCTGCAGGGTTTTGAGATAGAGAAGCAATTAATTCTTCATTTATTAAAATGAATTGTAAAAACAAGGGCTTGCTCTTGCTAAAATCTATATGAAGTAACAGCAGGGTATAGCGCAGTTTCTTTTTTTGAAAAGGTGTAAATTCTGTGCATGCTTTTATGACCATATAATTTTGCCTGTTCTTGTTATTAGGTTTGGCAAAGGTTGCTTTAGAAAAAATCATCCATCCAAAGCATCATCAGTACAGGGTTTCTTATGTTATACAATTTCTGTCCTCCAATGTATTTATCAAATATTCACTGTTACGTGCCCCTTTCTCCTTATAATCCCTGAATGTAGCACAGCAATTTTTTTTTTATTGCTAATAACTACCCTATGTCAGGAAGCAACATATTTCACTCAGACATATTGTGTCTCATTTTTTTATATATCAAAAACCTGGCATTTTAACATGTTGTGTATACTTTTGTGTTCACACAAGAGCAAGCCCTTGTTTTTACAATTCATTTTAATAAATGAAGAATTAACTGCTTTTCTATCTCAAAGTCTATGTCAAGCAAAGTTCTCCATTAGCACTCTTCAAGAAAAATCTTGACGAGTGGATGGGAAATAGGAAATACACCCAGAGGGTCACTTCTGTGTCTCTGCTCAAAAATGGCATAGGAAAATAACTTTCTTGGGTAGCGTAAGCCAGGGAACCTTGTTGGCTAAGCTTATGTAGGCTCTTGGGCCGATAGCCTAGTACCTACCTATGAACCTATGAACATTCGGCATCAGGAAACTGCAGATTCTTTTTCCTAAGGAAAAAGTTTCATGGATGGGTTTGGTCAGCCTTCTGGGATAGTGTTTACTTATCTCTTAAAATTATTCCCAAACACATGCATGCAGTTCTGCTGAAGGAAAATCATTGTAAATGTTGCCAAGTGACACAGCTGGAAACATTCTTACTCTGAAATGACATACATAAATAGCATGGCACACGCTCTGATGATTTGACTTAATCTTGTATCAAGATCAAGACAGCAGACTATCATTCTTAGGTTTCAGCCCACTGAGAAAATTGGCAGCTCTCTGTAACTGACTTCATACCTCCATATTCAAGCAAATAAATCCACTTGTTAAAAGATTTGGTGTCAGGTTCCATTTGATGTTTCAGACAGTTTATTTAGAATGTAAGGGGCTTATAAAAGAGAAACCAGAGTAAATCAACAAAATGATTTCATCTGTTAAATCAAATGCAACTTACTTGTGAAAATAATTCTATTTTACACTTCCTTAAAAATATTAACCAGATGGTATAATGAATTAACATGTCTGCAAATGTGCTGATGAGCTAAGAAACCTGTATTGTTGGCTAATTCAGCCATGGCTTTCCTACAGAGAAGAAGAAGTATTCAGAAAACCTTAGCAGCACAAGACACCACTCAGGAATTAAAACGATTCATCAAAGGCTAATCAGTTTGCTTCTTCCTTATAAGCTACTTATCCTTAACAATGAATCTGAGTACAGTACACAAGCATAACTCACAAACAGCTGCAATGTTAACATCAAGTAGTGTAACAATATTGGTATTCTTGGGTCTACATTAGATTGTTGAAATGGCATTATAGCGAATGCAGTTTTGATGACACATAAAGAGCGAAATGGTCAAACAGCGAAAGCTCAGGTCAGTGATTTTTTTCCTAGGGAAAAAATCACTTGGACTGAGCCATGCCATTACCTTTTACTCCACTGTAGTGCAAATTTGGAGTTGGTATACTTAGTTAGGGAGGATGAGGAGAGCACAGCCCCCACATTGGGGTGTATGTGGGGTGAAGCCCCCCACTTTAAATTTTTTTAACTGGTATGTTTTGATTTGTTGGTCTACCAATTTTTTTCCCTTGGAAAAAAATCGGTGACCTTGGGATTTGCTGTTTGAGCATTTTGCTCTTTATGTGTCATCGAAATGGCATTCGTTGTAATGCCATTTCGACAATGTAATATAGACCCAGTATTCTTCTTGCATTGGGGACTAACTCCACTGAGCAGACATTGGCAGAGTCATGCTGCCTTAGGTAAAATCTAAGACGTTTGTGACAAATAATTGCAAATGAAAATAACTATTTCGCAACATTGATTACATAATGTGGTTTGTGCTAAATGGTATGCAAATAATATATCATTATATTGGGCATCCTCATAAGGAAGTGTATCAGTGAATACATAAACATCACCTAACCACCACAAAACTATAGCAAAGTATCATAATACAGGTCCTATCACATTTTGTGGCCACTTCACACCATGTAGCACATCAAGAACTAATGAATAAGCCATTTTTGTTTTTAACCACTATAATGTCAGCAAAGTAATAAAACACAAGCACAACTGGAGTTGAATATATGCAATGCATGTCATGTTACTCCTCATAAAATATACTTGAGGAGATAACCTGAGCATTGTGTTGCAATGTATATGACTTCCATTAAAGGGAGAACAAAAGTTGTCCTTTCTCTACACAATATTAAATGTTTCCATTAGGTTTTATAATAATATAATATAGCAATAACCCTTGGTTGGATGTGGGTAAATCCAACATTATCCACACCCAGCCATGGGTTATTGCTATTATACAATGTTGTTAGTTTTGTGTTGTGTTATGTTTGTGCTGCTGTTATTTAGGTTTTTGTTTGCTTTACTTTGTATTCTTCCACTTTTTGTGAGATAAAATAGTCCACACTTTGATGTAGTTAGCCACAGCCCGTCTGTTTTGTCTTGAACTTTTGAGAATTCAGATTCTGTAAACATCTTAATGTAGACTTAACTTAGTAATGCAGTACAATGAGTATTCTACAGTGTTTATTTTCTTCACCTTCTTCATTTTAGAATGCAGGGTCAATTTAGAACCATGCCATCATCAGACATCTTTCACTTATTATGGACTTGATGGCATGGCAAGGTGAGGTTTCTATAAATGTTATTGGTCAGGGACTTCGCAAGTGCTTCTACCAAGGGAGATGCATGATCTCCTATGTTGAAGCAAATTGTTTATTGTAAAGATGTGCTATCCTTAAGTATCAGGTCAAAGTGACGCAGTAAAATAAATGTAACAGCGCTTATAATGGGAAGCACTAATAGAAGGAATGAAATATGACTACTTTTCAATATAAAATGTATAATTAGACAGCTCAACCTCACATAACGAGAAAAGCAAAGCTAAGAAAAGTATAATGACAGGATAATGTAACTCCTTCGTACTACAATTAGAGCTCCCGTACAGTTTCACATATTGATATATGGGCATTGCAGTCTTATACTAACAGAGCATATCATGTGGGTGTTATCATACTTTTCTGTCAATTTGCCTACTTCCTTTGTGGTATTTCCTCTTTTGTAAAGATAGCAGAATCAGCATCAGTTTGGATAAGGCTACTCATTGCAGGTAGAGCATCTCTTTGTTGTATTCAGTGTGTGTCCTGTTTTGTAGCTTATTTCTAGTAGAGGGCCTACTCTGTTAATTTTTGTCATTTTTATTACAGCTCTCTTATGCTGTGCTGCACCAGGGTCTGCTTTTGTAGATTTGGATGACTACATACTTGCTGTATGCAAGAAGAAATGCTCTCACAGACAACAAAACAATACTTTTGTTAAGTAAAAAAGAAAGTGGTATTTACGTCTTTTCGCAATGAAATTTCTAACAGGAGAAACTGCTATATGGCTTGAAAACACCCATTGCTCCTGTTCGAAATGTGGTTACGATAGTACGTAAGTAAGTGCCGCAGCTTAATACGTTAGCTGACAGACTTTTTAAATTTGTTATGTTGGATTTACAATGTCCACGCTGGTTGGATTAGCCAATCAGCGTGCACATTTCTCGGCTTTGCCAAGTTTCCATTGTATAATAAGTAGCATTCCACATGGGGAAACAAATCAAGCCAGTAAGCATTCTCTGACATGCTAAATAGTTACACCTTGCCAGACTCAAGCACCTGCATGAGGTCATACATACATCATAGAGCTATATATCAACCACTGCTGCAATAGAAACAATCATATCTGTTGTGTTATGAAGCACACACTTGAAGGGATTACATCAGTAGTGTGCGGGAATGGTTCTGACTCCCATAAAATGTAATGTGAAGCTTCCAAAGTTTTTGGCTCTGTTAGTACTCACACAACTGTGAACGTGGCATATATAAGCCACATCTGTCTGTTACTATTGCCTGACAAACATATGTTACCAAATTCAACTCCCTACCTTTGTAGCTCCACATTCTAGGGAGCTTTTCTGTTACCTACTTTTACCACAGGAGACTTTAAACTAAAGGTGTCAGAAAGGACACACTTTAACATATGTCCTATGGAATGCTTTGAATGGTCATGTGTCCCATTAAAGTTGTTAATGGGATCAAAAGACTATAGGTATGTTATGGTTCTGGTTTGCCTGAGTGGAGTTGTGCACACCACATGCTGCTGGATAATCCAGTCATCCCCATCATTATACTAACATAAACTCACATATTTAGTGACTTCAGATTTGAACACCTGGTAGAGAACATTGTATCCATATCCGGCAACACAGGAGAAGTTTTTCTACAAGTATGAGATAAAGCACATTTGAATGAAATGGCCTTATTAATGTTTAGCAAAACAGATGTTTGGACTAAAAAGGGACTGAAAGAGCCCTCTCCCAGTATAACATTACACATCAGATCAGAGGGTTGAAATCATTCCTAGCCAGCTTTAGAGTCTCAACCACACTAATTCAGATGAGTTATAGCTGGATTTGAACAATTACCTACCTAAGTACACAAGCCAGAGAACATTATATCAGCGGCCAGTTCCGTAGGATAATTCTTACTACCAATGTGAGGTAGGGCACATTTGAAAGCATTATATCATCAGTTGCACAGATGTTTGGGCTAAAAGGGACTGAAACTATTGAGAAAGCCCTCTCAAATTTTAAATTCACAAATCAGATCCATGGGTGTGGCCATTTCTGACTAGATCTCCCAGTGAGAGTCATAAACATAAATCATACAAGTGAGCCATTGATGGATTTGAACATATACCTATGTAAGCAAGATTACATTGCATCAACTGCCAGTGCCTTAGGAGAATTACTGCAAGTGGAGGTAGGAACATTTGAAATGATTACATCATCAGTGTGTTGCAAAGCAGATGTTTGGATTAAAGGGGACTGAAACTGATGAGACAGCCCTTTCCCAGTATAAATGTGCACATTAAATGTGTGGATGAAGCCAGCCCTACTTAGATCTAAAATCACACACACAGATACAAGTGAGTCATTGTTGGGCTCGAACACTTACGTAAGTACACCAGTGACAGTACATTGTATTAACTGTTCATGCTACAACAGAAGTCTGACTACAAGTGTGAGATAGAGCACATTTGAAGGGATGACCTCATTTTATGTTGCAGATCAGATGTTTGTCCCAAAAGGGAATGGAATGGATGGGACAGCCTCTCCCAATATAAATGTTTCTCCTGAGTGGAAGTGTCACATTAGATCTCTTGGTTAAGACAAGCCTACTTAACACTATAGCTACACACATTCATACTGGTCAGGCACTGCTGGATTAAAACACCTGCTTATCAAAGTACACAAGCATCAACCACAACATCAAAGGAGACGTCTGACTACAGATGAGAAATAGAGCACATATGAATAGATGACCTCATCAGTGTGCTGCAGAACAGATGTTTGTGCTAAAAGTGAATGAAATTGATGAGGAGCCATCTCCCATTGAAAATGCTTGTTATGAGTGGAAGTGCACAGATCAGATCTGTTGGCTAAACTAGTTCTACCTAGCACTATAGTTGCTAACACCCATCATACCTGTCAGTAACTGCTAGATTTGAATATCTACATAAGTACACAAGCTATGGTACATTGTATCAACTGCCAGTGTCACCTAAGAAGTCTAACAAGTGTCAGATAGCACACACATGTAGTTTATATCACATTTGGGTGAATAGGAGTGTGTCTTGACAGGCATGGAAAACAACAATGCATTGATCACGATTCATTACATACTGCAAAGATAAATCATACATCATTCATTCATAGAAATTGAGGTTTTATGAATGGCATCTATAAGTTTCACTTAATGATATACTGACCGTGTATATGATGGATGATAATTACAGTTGTTAAACAGTGGAGTGCCACCCAATCATTCTTGACTGTTCAGCTCCACGAAATCAGCTCTATGTGTGCTAATCTCATTTCCAAGACTAGTTCTGAGTTTCCTGATATATTAAAGGATATAAATGTTAAGTTACAGGAGCATGAAAAGGAGATATTGGAGAGGAAAATGAAGAAGCTTACACGGGATACCCACGATTCCGATAATGGTACGCCCTTCCTGTCCAGGACTTACCAGAAGAGAGCTACACAGGGAGTATCTTTTAAACAGGGAAACAAACAAGACGAGCAGTCTTCTTTTCTTCAGTGCATGTCTCCACGGAATTTGCTTCCTCTGGTGAAGAGGAAAATACTAGTCTTAATAAGAACAATTTTCTACCACTCCCACAACCCCTAAATGGGGTTCAACATCAATAGACCTTTCGGAATGGAACAAACTCTCATTATGGGGGTTCACAGAACAGAAAACATCAACATGAAGGACAGTCAACTGGATTTTGGCAGCAGCAACCCCAACAGTTCCACAACAGAAATAGGATAAATGGTAACTGTGACACATATATTGTTAATTTGTCTGGGTATTTACTCTATGATTGTGAAAAGTCTGTTTTAGAATGTGGATTGAAATTTATTCCCACTGTAATACCACATTTACATGATATTAAGTGTGATATTTTAGGTTTGTTAGAAAATTGCAACTTAAAAATGGATGTTTGATGGCAAGAGAGTATCGTTAGATAGTGATTTAGATGAAACAGACTGTTTCAGGTGATGACAGTTTTTACTCATGTGTATCAGATAAAATGCCAAATGCTTATTATTTGTTTGATACTAGTATGATTTCCACTAAAAGCAGGTGTGTCCCTATTTTTAACAATGAGAGTGTGTTACAATTTTATAAGATGTTAAACTTTTCAGGAGAACAAGAAGCTAAAAACATTTTTTTTAAAGGCCCTAATAATATTGCATATAATTTGACTAAAGATGAGTGGTCTGTTTTATTAGCCTTGACCCTCTGACAAGGGTAATAAGCTTGTTATTATGGATTTAGTCCAATATTTGCCAATGTGTTATGAGCACCTCAATGATGTGAATGTTTATCAGAAAGTTTTTTTTTTATGCTTATGAGTCAGCTATTAATGAATATTTAGGTTTGATTGATAAGGGTGACAGGTTGGGTTATATCTCTAAGGAAGATGCAAAAAAGAAATTTAATGCTGAGGATGTTGATATTGCTTGCTTTTATTGCTTACCAAAAATACACAAAAGTTTATATAACCCACCTGGACACCCTATAGTATCTGGCAAAAAATATTTTTCTTATAATATTGGATGTTTATTGTATCAACTTTTATTACCTAAGGTTATGTCGTTACATGCATATATCAAAGATGTCTTTGATTTTCTTAGTAAAATTAAAAATATCCAGCTCAATATGAATATGTATTTTATTACTTTGGATGTTGAGTCTTTATACTAATATTACTCATGATTTTGGTATTGAAGCAGTTATTTTTTTTCTTGGTGAATCTCCTGTCACAGAATATGTTGTGGAACTTTTGTCTTTTTGTCTCAGTAATAACATTTTTGAGTTTAATGGAGAAATTTACCAACAAAGACAGGTACGGCTATGGGGGGCAGCATTTGCTCCCTCATATGCTAACCTCAGTATGGAATTATTTGAACATGAATATATATATATATATATATATATATATATATATATATATATATATATATATATATACACACAGATCTTTATTTTATGTTCAATATGTTAAGTATTATGCCCATTTTATTGATGACCTGATTTTTTTTTTGTGTGATGGGAGAGAAGATAGGGTGGATGAATTTATAGAGACTTTACAGTCTAATAGATATAATTTGACCTTTGATAGTGCACAAAATGGAAAAAGAGGTCTCTTTTTTGGATGTTGAATTGGATATCTCTGGATCATATGGATTTCGCACAAAAGTACATAAGAAATGTGATGGGAGTAGCCGATATTTTAAAGCTTCTAGTTGTCATCCCCCCAGACTATTGAAACTTTGCCATATGGGGAAATGATACGGATTAGTAAGTTATGCAATGATTCTATAGAGCTTCAAGATGAGAGTTTTAAAACTTGTTCTATGTTTGAACATAGGGGTTATAGCAGGTCTGTTATCAATAGAGTCATTACTAAGGTTCAGACTAGAGAGAGGGGCTGTTACCTGAACTTTAATGGGGTTGTTCCCATATTGAATGGACTTCAGACTGATATTTATTTTGTCACTGCATACAATTGTTTTAGTGAGACATTGATTGGTTTGGTGAAATATTATTGAGAGTATATGCAATCCAGTAGACATTCCCAGTTATGGTTACCTGATAGGCTAAAATTTTCCTTTAAGTTAGGAAAAAGTTTGAAACATTTTTTAGTTAAATGGAAGTTTATTATGCCCCCTGCTAGTTTATATAATATGAGGTTGAACCCCGGTGCACATGTCTGTGGGAAATGTAAAGCATGCAAACATATTGTTAACAGGTTTGGAAGTATTAATGGGCATAGGTTTACAGTTAAGGGCTTTTTTACATGTGATACTGTTGGTATAATGTATGCCCTTAAATGTCCATGTGATAAGTTCGATGTTGGAAAGTCAAAAATGGCATTCAAAACCAGATTCTTAGAACATATGCAAGACATAGAAAATTTTAAAGACTCTAGTTCTGTGGCAGTTCATTTTCATCAAGTACATCAGGATTCTTCAGTGGGTTTACAAGGGACTATTTTAGAAAAAATGTAATACGTGTCAACTGATGTATGTTTTAGGAACAGACTTTTGTAAAAAGAAGCTATTTATATACTTAAATTTGATACCTTAATACCAAAAGGTATGAATTCTGAGCTTAATTGGAGATTTCTCCTTTAATGAGAATGTCACTTTTTAATTGGTATTTGCATTGAGTAATTGGATGTTTTATATATACTGATTGTTTTACTTGATGTGTATTCTCCTTGAAGGCATTCCAGCTGAGACGTCAGATAGTGAATACAGTTCCTTTGCTTTTGATTGGGTCACTGGTTTATGCTTTTTATTATTTTATATATTTTTTTGTTTTATTGTTGTGTATTGTTGTTTAGCTCAGTATGATTGCATGCAAATCATAATTAGTTGCTGTAGCATTGTGAATATTTTGTAATGTGTGTATACAATGTGCAATGTAAATACAAACCATACATGCCAAGCATACGAAGCTACACTACATAAAACTACTCAGCAAGTATAGGTGCAGCTGTCTCACACCATTGTCAATCATTTGCAAGTCTACTATGTTGGAGTGAGAATACAATTTACAATATGTGGTGGGTAGGCAGCATCACAATGAACTAATCATGGTTTGACTACAACAGGCCATGAAAACATACACATCTAATACAGGCCAGTGGTATTACTTTCTTTTTGTCAAAACTTATTACTGAAGCACACCACTGACAAGCTCATTTGTTCAAATAACGGAAATATTACTACATATGTAATTATTTTATGAGATTTTGAATGAGAAGTAGCAGTGGTCTGTGGTGATCCATGCCAAGCTTCACACAAATAAGAACAGACATATAGGCATCTCTGATTCATAGATTACTACTAGGTTAACTGCCCTTGGGGGCCATGTTAAGCCTAGCCAGTTATCCCATGTGAGAATTAAACCCTGCACTTTGTGCTTGTAAGCTAATCACCTTAACCATTATGTCAACCTCACAACTTCTAAGCTGTTTCAGAACAGATGTGTCTCATATTACCATTGTCTTTGCCTTCATTTACACATGCTATGATCATTGCAGTTAGTATTCCCTGTATGGATAGTACAGAAGCATACATGCACTGTCCTCATATTTGCTAACTGTCAACATGTTTAAGGCTTGTTGTTGTGTTCCTTATCCATTTTTCTATCACATCATTGTGTAGTACATGATACCATGCATCTATGTGTCAGACGTCATATCCAAAACAAAAAGCAGCCAAAGGAAAGTAAACCAAATTAAATCAACTGTCTTTATTACACGCTTTTTGTTCCCTTTAATAACAGAACTTCATCAGATAATACATTCAACACATTCAAAACTGTTTAAAAATCTTAAAACAAGTTTTATATGACCAAGTTGTACCAACAGTAAACTGTTTCCCTCCCCCTATAAAAATTAACCCTTCTATGTCTACACAAAATTAAAAATACGGGTTTCTTTCTCTGCATAATAACCAGTTTTACTTATTATTAAAAATAAACATACATATCCTCCATACCAAGTATTAAGTACACCACTCTATCTCATTAAACTTTTTAACTTCACGACACATAAAATAGAATAAAATAGGAAGTTATGGGTAGTTTTGTGATAATTGTGAACCACATAAAAGACCAGGCAAGATAATCCTGGTAGAATAAAATATGTATCCATTATTTCAAATGGCATAATGTTACGAGACATGAAAATGTTTATAATTTTACAGCTGATGCTGGATTTGAACACATACCACTATGCATCAGAAGTCTATAAACATGAACATTAGCTAATCATACCACAAAAAGGCAAATGACAGGTTCTAAAATACACACATTTGAAAGGAAATGAAAACAGAATGAAACGTGGGACAATGTGTGCAGCATAATTCATAAGAGTAATGATACTTGAAATACCCTTATGGTATACATTACAGCCCTGCTGCCTGTTCAAGGTATGGTAATATCTGTGCCTTTATAATGCTAACTGTCTTTCTTTCTACAGAGCAGTGAGGCTAATCAAGAGGGGCAGCAGACTTATGCGGTCAAAGTCAAAAACTCGTCAGTTTTTGTCATGATAGGTGAACTGTCATTTATTGTCACTTGCCATTGGTGTTCAATGGCAGGCATCACACAAATGCTGAGGACAAAGACTGATGAGAGAGATGGGAGGACAAGAGAGACAGAGAGAAAGAGGGAAAAAGAAGGAGAAAGAGAAAGAGTTATGTGTACAGGCTATTTCTGGCTCTGTTTGTGGTGTGTTACTGTATTCCTTGTCATGGTGTTAATTCTGTCATGCTGAGTACAATAAAGGTTTTCAAATAAGGAGCAAGCAGGTGTAGGATGGTAAAACAGTGATTAAGACATAAGCAGGACACAGCATATGTAGCCAACATTTCCATACTATATAATATGAAAACACATTAAATACTGTTTGAGATACTTAGTAATTTGAACACACAGACTTATGCAAAAGCATTCTACAGACCTGAGCATTATCTGAACAGACAACACTGGAACTCATGCTTCATATACTAAAACTCACACATTTGAAGGGATAGTAACAAAGGCGTGAAGCAAAGGAGAATGTATGCATCAGGTTTCATCACAGTTATGCAAATTGTAACATCACATGAGATGTGCACGACACCTTGCAGTCTATTAAACATGGAAGACTAACTGTCCTCATACTGCTATCCATCTTTATTTTCATACTGCAGTGGGACTAAGTACATTTCTGTAAGGAGAATCATATCACTGAGGATGAAGGTAAAATCATCAGTATTTTTTCCATTTGCCATTTAAATACCATTCACTGTGATTTACCACTGCCAACAGTAATGCAAATGCCAAGGAGCAAAATTGAGGATTTGGTCATGTTTACTGTGAATGACTCTTTTCTCTTACCAAATTAAACATGTGAAAAATGATTTAGTGGACAGGGTGCAAGTGGGAGGCAACCAGGAGGTCGACACAGGGGGAATAATAATGAAATGTGCAGGATGGTGGTGGGAGTGCATCATAGCTATCCACATCTTCCCATGATAGTAGTGTATGTCTACAAATAGCTTGTGGGAATAATTTCTCATAATTTGGGGAATTTGCATAATTACCACATTGAGTGTGTGTGGTAACAGATAACAGCTTCATAATGTTGTGTGTTCAGTTGGACCAAATCACACATAGGTGAACTTGAGAGCTATATGTGGGCCATATTTTTTTTGTTGTTGTTTTTTGAGATATTTGAATGTTGGGTAAGGTGGTTGGGAATAGGAGGGTTAGGTAGATAGATAAGTTAGGTTAGGTCACAGGTGCAGACATACATGGTGATGTACACAGAAATGCCTGCCAACACCATGACTGGGGATAGGTAGGGGAGATCTGAGGTATGACCTATTCCAGCATGAGTGCAGTGAGAATCTAGTCCTCACCTACAGAATTGTCCTCACTGTCTCCTGTGGAAGACACTTGGGGAAGTGTCAGATGGGGAATCTACTTAGCATGGCTTTCTCACTTCTGTTGATGTGAGCACTGAAGCCTCTCTCCATAATGTCCTCCACCAGCTCTGTCAGCTCCTGATGGATGAATGAATCACCACCTCTACTAGTGCTACCCCCAATGGGCGTCAGTGCACCAGCCACCTGGGCAGAGATATCTGACACTGTTGGGGCAGTAGTGCAGTTGTTGCAGAGGTAACACTGACAGGTGGTGATCCAGAAGTGCTCAGTGTCTGTGGTGCCTGGGGTGGTGCCAATCCTCAGTGGCTTGTCTCATTCCCTGTGCTAATGTTCATGTGTCTTGCAGCAGGAATTATGTTGCAAACTATAAAAGAGATAGAAATAGGGTAGTAGGAGAGAAAATATAGAAAATATCATAAATGTCAAGTCATTTTAATATTTCACATCCAATCCAAGTTGAAAGATGAATATGCAAACCTTTGTCAGACCTGGATATGCAGTGCATTACTGCCAGTCTCATTTGTGTAAACGGTAGGTAAGTCTTTGCTCATGTGAAATAACATTTTTAGTTTTTGCCATCAGAAGCATCATTCACTGATAGTCACCACCAGCTGTCACCAGCACATAATGCTTAACATCATGCAAAGGATGAAGAAAAATAAATAAATAAATAAATAAATAAATAAATAAATTAAATAAATAAATGTACTGATTTATACAAGTGGTGGTCTTCTACAAGTGAAATGTTGATAGTAAGGATCACTAATTTCACTGGCACATAAAAATATCTCATTTTAAACCCAGCACCTATGACATTATTCTGAAACATTGACATTTTTAACAACATTTGCCACATAATAACTTTTCTCACACACATCATCATACACTCATGCATTTATGTTATGAGACTAATTGAAGAAGGGGACATACAGAAGTTTACGAGGTCATGTTGTACACACCATATACAAGTAAAATGTACACCTGTGTTAATGAAATGCAATTCTTATATGGCTTTAATAGTTTAGACATATTGTTATAACTGTGATTTAATTAAGTATGAATATTTCCCAGTTCATTATGTTGCTGATTGCACATCCTCAGACTTTAGACCTTGACATGTTTGTAACATAGCATACATAAAAGTGTTCTATTACTATAATCAGTAATACGAAGACTGCAGGTGGCACAGATCAGCTTTATCTTGTTTATCATACATTCTATATACTTATATTGTTATAATGAAAACTTTGCAAATTGCAACTTGGTTTCAAGTTCAAGTACACAAAAAATATTTTATTGTGAACACTAAACTCAATATCCAAAATCTGGATGCAACCCTGCAGTAGTTATGCTGTTGCTCAGAATTTACTGTACTAACACACTGAATCACTGAAAATGTGACATGCCAGGTGTATTTTCTGCACTCATTACTGTCCAGAGTGCCAAGCATTGTGTAACAGTGCCAGTCACATTTGTGCTACTGATGGCTGTCTTTGTGTATGCTAAATAAAAGTTTGAGGTTTTGGCTTGAGAAATCAATGTTATTCATTGATATTCACCATCAGTAGTCATTGATGAGCAATGCCAAGCACTGTGCAAATTACAAAGCCATATTTTATTGGTATAATCACAGGTGAGGCTGCCACCTGTACTTGGAGTTGGAGAATGAATATCCTGTGAAGTTGGTAGCAGGGATGAACAGGAACAGTCTGGGTTTGCAGAGAGTATGTCTGATGCTGAGGTTCTGGCTTCCACATGCTCCTTCCAGAGTTTGGACACAGTCAGTATACCTACGCTTATGCATGACACAGAAACATCTGAGATTGCACAGGTCAGAGAGACATGGTTGATCAGGGTAGTGCAGTTACACCAGTTGTAGAGCTGGTGGAGTCTCCCCCCAGCCATTACAAGGGTGAAGTACCACAGAGGAATGTTGGTAGACCTGCTCAGAAGAGGCATATGTTCTGCCCTCCCCCTGATGTTGGTATGTAAGTAGGTACCACCCGATGTATGGGTAGGGCCATGATGGAGGCACAGGCAAGTTCCACCAGGGCCTTTGAAGATATAGAGTACTGCATGCCATGCATTCTGATATGTGAGGCTCTGTGATCTGTGTGGGTGAGTTCTTGGACCAGATGAATGACACACTGGATCATGCAGTGTCTGCTATGGAACATCTGTTGATGGATCGTCAGCTTTCATGGGTCTGAAGAGCTGCTACATTATCAAATGCTAGCTGATGTGGCTGTGGGCATGGCAGATCCTGCTCCCATAGTTGTACTACTTCCACCGCCCCATCAGTGATTGAGGTGTCCACACCCAGACATGGTGGATCATGTGGCCATGGTCATGGATGTAGTCATGATAAGAGCTAATTCAGCAGACATTGTTCATGTTAAAGTAGCATCCCAACTTTCAGCACTAGCAGTGCAACTTCTGACAGATGTAGCTCATGGTCGGGGCAACAATAGTGAACCAACACCTCTACCTGACACAGCTCACACCTGTCCAGGTTACCAGGGCATAGTGATAGCACAAATTATTTGGCTGTATCATTGCAGACACACACACACACTATATATCACATTGACCAGGTAAAGTCACAAACACACAATTTTAAATTATTCCATAAAACTGACTTCTTTATATCTGGATCTATATGTCCTGACAGTGCATACTTGCTGTTAATCTTATTTCTCACAATCTTTTTATTTTTATGTGCATTGTGCCCATGTCATAAGCAACTACTCAGTTTAGGACATAAAAACAGTAAACATTAAAAAAGAATAAATAAATAAGGCAACTACTCAGTTCAGGACATAAAAACAGCAAACATTAAATAAACAAATAAATAAACAAACAAACAAATAAATAAATACCTTGAATAAGTATTACAAAATTTTGCTAATCTGATGCCATTAAAATCAATATGCAAATCTATAATTTCTCAATCAATAAATAAATAAACAGTGACAGCCAAAGTAACTCTGTACTTTGAAGGTATGATTATAAATTATGATAATAAATGCAACTGCAACTTCTTGATAGATGCCTATAGACTTTAATATTTATGGCCTGCTAACACCAGACTGTTTAGTCTTTAAGGGTGAGTAATGCCTTTGACTAAAACTATTTTTTTCACATTCACAAACATTACTCCATTAAGGTATCAGAAACAATGAGACAGTGATAAGAAATATTATTTTTAAATATTATTCTTACTAGTTTATGTTGGCTATAATACTTACAAGTGAGATTTTTCTTAGATCAAGGCCATACTGTAGATCTTCCAGACTTTAGAAATATTGTCAACACATTCTGACAATTCCGTTGTTTGTTTTGTGTGCATCAAAATAATGCAAAATATTCCCTGCATGCATGATGATACTGGTAGATTACAAATTCCTGGTGATACTAACAATCTGGAGATTGCATTGCCTTCTATGAATCTCTAAAGTGTTTCAATGACTTGTTTATACTACTTTAACCGTTTGCACTACAACTGCATGCATTCCAGAACATTATAAATGTCTATCTTCTTCTTGGAATATTTCAAATATAATTGTATACAGCTCTCAGCTCCACTCATAAGAAGTGAAGTCATGAGATTAACTCATTCATCAGTTGCAGTAATACTGATGAGTCAACTTGTTGCTCCTGCCAATGTCATTCAACTTGACAAAAAAAAAAAAAAAACACTGTAACTTTGAAATTGGTGTTATAAAAGAATATATGCAAAGGGCCCAATTCCAAAAAGACTTGCTCGTAGTGTAAGTAACCACTTACAGTGTGAACAGGTTGAGAACAGGTCTTTTGGAATCTGGCCACTGGTGTAAGCCTGTTTATAGATAAGCCTTACACCAAAGTAAGTCACTTACACCAAGGGCAGATATTTCAGAATCAGGGCAGACTTACTCTGAAAGCAACTCTTTTGGTATCTGGCCCATAGATTATATTCCTAAATATCAGTGTTGTTTATAGGGCTCTGTCGTCAGCTTCCTAAGCTTTACATGCAGTATCTTCAGCACCAAGCAGACTTTGTATGTTTTCAAATATTCATTAGCTACCATTCTTTTGTGTGTGTGTGTGTGTGTGTGTGTGTGTGTGTGTGTGTGTGTGTGTGTGTGTGTGTGTGTGTGTGTGTGTGTGTGTGTGTGTGTGTGTGTGTGTGTGTGTGTGTGTGTATATATATATATATATACGCACATGTGTGTGTGTGTACGCTTGTGCATGTTTGTGTGTGTGTGTGTGTGTGTGTGTGTGTGTGTGTGTGTGTGTGTGTGTGTGTGTGTGTGTGTGTGTGTTTGCCTTCTGGTTCAGACCCACTCTGAGTATTTCTTTATCCCAACCTGTAATGGTAATGATTTACAAATCAGGTAAGTTGATCAAGAAAGTAATTATAAATTACTAAACTAGACATGGGAACCTTTCAAGTTGGACCAGGATATATATACGTGGCATGCATTCACATCATTAAGTATTGTATTGTGACGTATAAAGTATGACTAAATAAAAAAGGCATCAAAGTATAGCACAGTTTTCTTAAAATGCAGTAGAACCAAGTGGCAAAATGTGAAATGCAGGGGAAAGAATTTAACTACAATGTAAGGATACAATATTTTCTCTATGATAGTCATATATACATAGATTAAGTTTCAATAGGATACCGTATTGACAATAAGACATTGAAAAATGTGTTTCATGCACACAAGGAATCTTCAGTAAAGTGTATAATAGCATGGCACTTCCTATCATCATTAATACCAATAGAACATGTGTAATGAGTAGATTCTGACTACTATAAAATGGCCAACTATATGCTTCTTGTCTCTTTGGTCTAGTAAATATTCGTCTTCTTCTTTTTGTGTAAAATGCCATCTTTGAAATCAAGGCACAGCCTTGTTGTTTTGCTGTCACCCACAAAAAATAGTCAGTGATTACTAAGATCATGAAACTAAGTCATTTTAACATTGTATGAGATACTGAACTTAGTAACAGAACTGGTAAAATAGCAAACTGTCTGCTGTAAATACACAGAACTGGGATCAGAAATTCCACATAAAGCAATTGCTAACATTTCAGTGCTTTATTCTGGGAGAGGAACACTGCCCCCCCCCCCCATTTGGATGGAGGTACACCCCATGCCATGCTACTTAACATGATCACTTTGAAAATCACCATTAATGGGAGAAATGGCAAATACATATTCTTTGAACTCTCTCTCTCTCTCTCTCTATATATATATATATATATATATATATGTGTGTGTGTGTGTGTGTGTGTGTGTGTGTGTGTGTGTGTGTGTGTGTGTGTGTGTGTGTGTGTGTATCATGTATCTGTGTGTGTGTGTATCATGTATCTGTGTGTGTGTGTGCGTGTGTGTGTGTGTGTGTGTGTGTGTGTGTGTGTGTGTGTGTGTGTGTGTGTGTGTGTGTGTGTGTGTGTGTGTGTGTGTGTGCATGTGTGCATACATCAGGGACTGTGCCTTACATTTTCCTTTTCTCTAAAGAACCTTGACAAAAGGTGCAGTTTTGAAATGCTGTTTGAGTGATCATTTGATTTTCAGCAGAAACCATGATTCCACATGGCAGTCATTATGCCATAAGCACAAAGCAGGACTGCATACTTTTAATATAATGATTTACCCTTTAGACACCTCTGACACTATCAGCTGTCTCCGACACTTTATAAAAATACATCTCCTTTATATCATAAAAATCAAAAGAACTACACATATCCAACAATATGAACCATCATGTACAGCATATGGAACTTCCAACTAATTGTTTTAGCTGATATTCTTTGAGAGGAAATACACAGTAGCAAAGGTTATCTCACTGCAACAAGCAAAGGTCAAGACAGCAGGTGTTTATAGTAAATGGTTCATCTTAATAGTGGATAACCAGTGTAACATAGCTAAAGCTTGACCTAGAAAAAATGTCTGTGCTGTAAAGCCAATAAAACTTTGTACTCTTATGGGAAAAGCATTCTTCTAAGTAAATTTCAAATCAAAAAGAAAAACAAAAGCTTCAAAGCAGATTGCTTTGGGAAAAGCATTACCACCAAGGGTACTAGCCACACTGAAAAATTCTAAAGAACAGTACTGCACCTACCATATATAAACTTCATATTAAAGGCTACTCTTTTTAATACTGACATTATTATTTTGGCAGGGGATGGCTGCGGTAGTGTAGCAGTTAGTGTTGCCGCCTCACAGCAGGAAGTTCTCTGGTTTGATCATCAGCTGGGGTGCCTTCTGTATGGAGTCTGCATGTCCTCCCTGTGGTCACATGGGTTTCTTCTGGCTGCTCCCGTTTCCTCCCACATCCCAAGACATGCTGTAGGTGGATTGTACACTCTAAATTGGCCCTAAGCATGAGTGCATTTATGTGTGTGCCTTCTGTGGAAGGTTGGGTGCTGGGCTGGCAACTCAACATTGTAAGATTCCACTGCCACTCATGAGTAGACAGGTAATCCAGTGTGCCAACCCCTAACCAGGAAAAGCCAGAAGAAGATTATTATTTTGGCAGGGTTGGCAAGGTCTTCTGGTAAAAACATACAGCCAGTAGTAATGGCCTAATTGCCAAGATTTCAATAAGAGGAAAACAAATGGCATAACCTTAAACAGGTAAGTAGTATTAAAGGATGTAACACACACACACACACACACACACACACACACACACACACACACACAAACACGTGTGTGTGTGTGTGTGTGTGTGTGTGTGTGTGTGTGTGTGTGTGTGTGTGTGTATGTGCATGTGTCATCTGTAAGTATACATACATACATACTTCCATATATGTAGTTTATGCGTCTGTTTGACAACTGATCTGTCAATTCTATTTGGTCACTAGATCAGCTGAGCAAAGGTACTGGTACAAGAACACTGCATTCGTTTGGATGGGAATTTTATATCTATCTTTATATATATATATATATATATATATATATATATATATATATGTGTGTGTGTATGTGTGTGTGTGTGTGTGTGTGTGTGTGTGTGTGTGTGTGTGTGTGTGTGTGTGTGTGTGTGTGTGTATACATATATATATATATATATATATATATATATATATATATATATATATATATATACACACACATAACATAGATATTTATACATATATATATATATATATATATATATATATATATATATATATATATATATATATATATATATATATACATACACATATATATATATATATATATATATATATATATATATATATATATATATATATATACATATATATATATATATCTATGCAGCATCAATTATTTTACATGTCAAATATACACACGCACACATATATACACATATAATTTTAGGGTAGGAAGTAGTAAGCCTAACAAGCATAAAGGTGGTATGCCAAAATTTGTTTATCATATGTGTTACAGACACTGACATCATATTTTTATTAATAGAAGATTACAGCTAACTGAGTTTTACTATTTGGTTAATTTTTCTTCAACAGTAAAGGAGGTCTAATCCTTTTAGTAAACTAAATTAATTGTCTATGCATTAGAGTTGAAAGAAATAGTATACAAAACAATGCATCTCATCTACAACCCAGGTGCAATAAATCACAAAGATATTGATGAAGTATGTGTGACCGATTTTCATTGATGGGGCTGCAGTTCAGGTGTAAGCCACATCCTGCTTGTAGAACACAGACTGCTGACCACCCTACCTTTCGTCCTCTTATAGCAAGAAATCTGGATAAGGACATACATAATGGGGAGGCAAATGCCCCAAAATAGGAACAACGTTTAAATTTTGCTCTTACAAAGTTAGAAAGTTGACAGAATAACAGATTTTACATTAGAGCAAATAAAAAATATATCAAATAAAAAATATTATACGGTGTGGGCAAAGTGGATTTCCAAACAAATAGTAAATGCAGAAAAAAGATAGGAAACACCAGACCATGGCAGATGAAATCAAATAAAACTCCAAAATTTAATCCACAAGTGCAGTACAAACAATGGTGAGCACTTTCGCAGCCAAAGCTACTTCATTAGACAAATCAATAAATTACTCAGTGATTTTTAAAACAACAGCAGCCAATCAGGGCCAATTTCCAATAAAAACAATTAACCTAATAGCTATTAACTTAAAGCAATAATACTGAATAAAATCATAATATCATCTATTAAATACACAATATCACATAAAATTAATAAAAATACATGTAAAAATTTATAAAAAAGCATCTTATCTATGTAATGCCTTATTAACTAATACAGGTTTAACACAGATTTTATCATTTAAAGCTTTGCCCATGTTGGCAGGCATCCTAATAATCCACTCAAGCTCTTTGATCTGTGCCAAATTCCTAATTGCACCACTACTACATCCTAGTTGGACTTTTTCTGTTATCATGGCCACATAGAATGAACAACAGGTAGTGCAATAAGCTGACTGTAATACCACCAACATTGTATATCTAGCTTATTGCACTACATGGTGTTCATTCTATGTGGCCATGACTACATGAAGGTTTCATGACAGGATTAGAGAACACATCTATGATATAAATAACAGAGACCAATGCCCTAGCAAGACATGTTCTAGTATCAGGGGTATCACATAACTTTAAATTTATGGTAATAAAAAAAGTCCAACTAGGATGTAGAGGTGACATAATTAGGAATTTGATAGAGACCAAAGAGCTTGAGTGGATTATTAGGCTGTGTGCCAATATGGGCAAAGCTTTAAATGATAAAGTCTGTATTAAACCTGTATTAGTTAATAAGCCATTACGTAGATAAGATGCTTTTTTATATATTTTTATATGTATTTTTATTTACTTTATGTGATATTGTGTATTTAATAGATGATATTATGTTTTTATTCAGTATTATTGCTTTATGTTAATAGCTATTAGGTTAATTGTTTTTATTGGAAATTGGCCCTGATTGGCTGATGTTGTTTTAAAAATCACCGAGTAATTTATTGAGTTGTCTAATGAAGTAGTTTTGGCTATGAAAGTGCTCACCATTGTTTGTACTGCACTTGTGGATTAAATTTTGGAGTTTTATTTGATTTCATCTGCCGTGGTCTGGTGTTTCCTATCTTTTTTCTGCAGATTTTAAATTAGCATGACTTTTATAAAGGATATGAAGTCTAGAAATCAAATTTCTGACATTATTTTCTGACATCAGTCCTCAATGATTTGCCAGTGATTTTGACAGAAAACCACAGTTTTGGTAGAAAGAGACCAGAAATCTGGACATTCTGCAAAAATCTGAACAGTTAAGAGGTATGCTTACATCTGCTCTATAACATTTCACCTTTAACCTCTACTTCCCATCTGAAACATTGTCGGAAACAGAGGTACCAGACAGAAACTGTCAATTCTTGTTATCATCCTGGTGACCCCCTCTCCTTTACTGGTAATATGAAGTTTTATTTCATATATACCACAGAGGGAAACATCAATAGTCTAGCACAAAGTAATGGTAATGGGCCTGATGGAGGAAAAGTTATCACACTACCCATACTATTATGCTCTTGACAATCAGCTACATGAATTTTCACATCAACAGGGAGACTTAATTAAAATTCTTACATCTTCTAAACATGGATTAATTTTCCATTCCTTGATTGAATGAGAATCTATGAAATGTGTTTTCTAAATTGTACTGTGGAAGTCATAAAAATGGATAACAACACAGAAGAGGACTTCAGTGTACTGACCCATGGATATGGGGTATAGATGGCTTCTCCCCACCATAGAATTTGTGTTTCTGTTTTGGATGGGTAGTAATATTCTGCAGTATTCTGTTTCATTTAACTGTACCAGTTAACATAATTGTAAGCTTCTGAGCTCCCCAAGCTTTTCTGTGTTGGAGGGAAGCCTTCTAGCTTATCAGTGGGAGTGGTAAGCACTACATAGCCTATCTACCACAAGAGCTGTTTCTGGCTAAGAAATTATAGTTTGGTCATTTGGGCAGTTTTTCCATCTCTTTCTACTTTCTTAAAAGCCCACTTTTGCGCTGGTTTCTCACCTTTCCTGTAACTAGTCTAGTCCAGATACAGATTTGCTGTATCCAGGACTGTTTGTATGCTTCTGAGCTCCCCAAAGCCTTTCTGTGTTGGAGGGTAGCCTTCTAGCTTATCAGTGGGAGTGGTAAACACTAGGTTGCCTATCTACCATACAAGGAGTGTTATTTGGCCAGAAATTGTAGTTTATTGGCTGTTTGGGCAGTGTTTTCCATCTATTTAAACTTTCTGATTTAAAATTCCACATTTTCACTTGTTTACCACCTTTCCTGTAACTAGTCTAGTCCAGATACAGCTTTTCTGTGTCCAGGACTGTTTGTACACTTCTGAGCAGTGCCAAAGTCTACTCTTCAACTTTTCCCTTAGATCTGCTATTTCTCTCCTCTTCTGCACTTTTACTAGCTTATTAGTCTAGCACTTTACCAGACTTCTTGTAGCAATTATTGTGGCACACAAAAGTGCTACCAGCACTAAACATTCTACAAAGAAACAGCTCTAGTACTCATTATTAATGCCCACCCCTCCAGGCATGTCTAAAGGTCAGTTTCCTTTGCTTTCTCCTCTTAACCTGGTGAACTTGGGCATCCTGAGGCAATGTAGCAACTGCTTTATGTACACAGACAACCCTCTCCTCTTAGCTCCCTACACTCAGACTTGCGAGAGATGTACTTATATATACAAATTGGAAACCATGCATTCTCCAGCCAAGACTGGAATAGCTGGTCAAGAGGAGATGGCCAACACTTGCACCACACCACATGGAACACATAGCCCTCCAGAACACACACCACCACTGCCTTCAGATAAAAACACAAACCACACACCCACCTTAGTGGAGGTTCTCAATAAAATTCTATCCAAACAGCAGAGGCATCCATGGCAGAAACACACTCGACCACCACAACAAAACACTAATCACAAGGCACATAACTCTCCTGAACAGTGTGCCACTCAACCCAAGCCCCTAAGGCAAAACAGCATGCCCAACACACTAGTCATAGGTGACTCGATAGTGAGGCACACTGATGTCCCACTCCCTAGGCTGAATAAGGAGAAAGCAACAGTCAGCTGCCTGTCAGTTGCCAGGATCTGCCACATAATGCATGCACTCAGGTCCCTTATCAACAGGTACAAATATGACACTGTCATTGCACATGTGGGTGTGAATGACCTGAGATGTACCTCCCTGGACTACATGAAAAGAGACATGGAGCAGCTCTTGGATTATGTAGACCAGGTGGGTATAACCCTAGCCCTGAGCCATCACCAAGAAAGATACCACAGTACTAGCAGAAAATGATTGATTTCAACAATTGGTTAAGTTTCTGAAATCATTCTAAGGGGATCCATTATTTGTCTGCCTGGGATGACATGATTGACAGACCTCAATGCTTTGTCAGATGGCCTGCATCTGTCATCCCTGGGCTTCCGGATACTGGCCAAGGCTCTTGCCACCCCTATAGTGCCTTTTTTTTTAGGCAGTGTTCAAAAGATCAAATTATCTCCGTAAAAGCTACAAACAAATGCAATCAGAGGGTCATGCTGCTCAACGCTAGAAGTCTACATTTCAAAATGCACTCGCTCAAAGCACTTCTTAAAATGGAGAACATCGACAATTGTGCTGTAACAGAGACCTAGTTTGAGGCAGCAGAAAGCAACCTTTCACTACTAGGCTAAAACTCATTCCACACCTTTCGGCCCCAGAACTTGGAATGAAGCTCCAAAGGTTGTGGTGTTTCAATATTCATAAAGGATGCATACACCTCCAGATTGGTTGACCAACATAACGCATAAGAGATACTTCAGGTGCAGCTAACATTGGGTAAGATAGTGATTCAGGTCGTGGCCTGCTATAGGTCCCCAACCATGTTCCAAGACTCACACTCCACGTTCTTAAGCACCCTGGAGAATATTAGGGCCCAACCTAACACTCTCATACTGGGCGACTTCAACTACCCCTATATTAACTGGGAAAACTACTCATGTGCCAATACATTTGCCCAACATTTCCTGGAATTCATTAATTCCAATTCCCTGGACCAGCTCGTTCTTACCCCCACTGAAGGTAGCAACATCCTGGACCTGGTCATTACTAACATGGGCGACCATTGCCCTACACCAATAGTCAACTCCTCCCTGGTTAGATCTGGTCACAAACTAATCATGTTGGAAATCCATATCCCCCCCCCCCCTTAAAAGGTAACCACCATCAAAAACTTCTCCAAAGCTAACTTTTTGCTCCTAAAATAAAGGTGGTTAACTTCATGACACCCATGCAAATGGAGAATAGTTGCATGACCGCTGAATCATACACCAATGCACTGTACAAACACGTACACAAATGCATGGATCTTGTCATACCCAATAGAACCAAGACTCTGTCCTCCAAAAATGGGAAGCCAATCTGGTGGTCCCCTGCCATAAACAAACTCTACAACAGAAGGAGGAAACTGATGTGGAATAAGGTGAAGTCCCAAGACTGGAAAAACTCCCTTATCAGCCTCAACAAAAAGATGAGATCCCTCATCAAATCCTCTAAAGCTATCTATGAAAACAGATTGCAGCAGATAGTAAAGACAACCACAAGGCCTTCTATATTTATGTAAAGAATCTCCATGGCAATACCCAGATTTGCTCTGAGCTACTGCACAATGGTACCTCCGATACCGAGTCAACAGATATTGCTAATATATTGGCTGACAGATTCAGTGCCAACTTTACCACTCTCTCCCCTCCCAAAGGACCTATCACATTAAAAGTAGAATGCCAGACACCCAGCATTACTGCTGCACAGTTTAAAACAGCACTGTCCAAGGCCAAGAAAACAGCTTCTATGGGACCTGACAATATCCCTGGCTGTGTTCTACATGAACTACAGAGTGAACTGGCACCTCACCTGTGTCCCCTGTTCAATCACAGCCTCACCTCAGGCTTTGTCCCTAATGAATGGCGCACTGCTACAGTCATCCCTCTCCACAAAGGAGGAGTGACTACAGACCCTGGGAACTATTACCCTATTAGCTTAATGAGTCTGATATGCAAAGCTATGGAATGCATTATCATGGACCTAATAAACAAGGATATAGGGAATCTCTAAACTTTGGATCCAACACAGTTTGGTTTTGTGAAGGTTAGATCATGCCTGCTCAACTTGGTTGACTTCTTTGAGTCAGTCACCTGAGCTGTGGATGAAGGCAAGGTGGTTCACACAGCCTACTTTGATTTGGCCAAGGCTTTTGATACCATTCCCCACTCAAGAATCATAGAAAAACTCAGTAAGCTAGGCATCAACCCCTATATCACTAGGTGGGTTGCAAACTGGCTCACAGATAGAACCCACAGTGTGAAAGTAGCTGGCTCCAAGTCAGACTGCTGACCAGTCACTAGTACAGTCCCACCGGGTTCGGTCCTGGGTCCTCTCCTGTTTGGTATATACTTCTCTGAAGTCCAGGCCAACATGAAGGGACTCTGGCTGACAAAGTTTTCAGATGATTGCAAGTTGGGAGCTATTATTAACTTCCCAGGTGATGTTGACATCTTACAGAAAGCCCTCGCTGAGACCAATGACTGGTGTCAGAACCATGGCCTTAAGCTCATTGCCAAAAAATGTGTCGTCATCCACTTTGGGAAAAACCCAGTTCCCATGAATTACCACATCGATGGTAGTCTATTGAACACAGAAGGCTTTTTAAGAGATCTGGGAACACAGGTTGACAGAACCTGTCTTTCAACCATCACATTGCCACTGTGGTCAGAAAGTCCTTCTATGTGGCACATCTCATGACTAAGGGTTTTGTATCCAGGAAGATCGAGTACAATGCTCCATTTGGCATGTACCTCACTAGACACCTGCAACAACTGGAGAAGCCACAAAAGTACCTCACAAAGAGGATTCTAGACCTTAAACACTTGTCCTATATAGACAGACTCAAAAAAACTGCAACTATTCTCTGTCTCATATCGCCTACTTAGAGGCTATCTCTGCTTGACTTATAAAGCCATGTCTGACCTAGTTCTGTTAGAAATGCTACATCTAAAGAAATCCCAATCCTTCTGCACCACATGCTCCAGAGACCTCAACCTCATTACCACAATCAACAGAACATGCTGGAGGGACAGGTTCATAACCCAGAGACTGCCCATGCTATGGAATAAAGTTCCCATACATGTCAAACAGAGCATCTCACTGGCCTTCTTCAAAAGAAATCTTGATGAGTGGATGGGAAGTAGTAAATTCACCCCAGGGATCACTTCAGTGGCTTTACTTGACAGAGGCACTGGGAACTAAGATCGGTGGCATGATGCCAGGGTAATCCTATGGGCTAGGCTTGTAAAGGCTCCAGGGCCATTAGCCTAGTACACACCTATGAACCTATGAACCTCTATTTCCCATCAGAAACATTGTCGGAAACAGAGGTACCAGACAAATTGTCTAAGAAACTGTCAGTTCTTGTTATCATCCTGGTGAATCTCTCTCCTCCATGTTTCCTTTACTGGTAATATGTAGTTTTATTTCATATATACCGCAGAGGGAAACATCAATAATCTAGCACAAAGTGATTATGATGGGCTTGATGGAAGAAAAGTTATCACACTACCCATACTATTAAGGCTAATGCTCTTGACAATCAGCTACATGAATGTTCGCATTAACAGGGAGACTTAATTAAAATTCTTACATCTTATAAACATGGATTAATTTTCCATTCCTTGATTGACTGAAAATCTATGAAATTTGTTTTCTAAATTGTACTGCAGCAGTCATAAAAATGGATAACAACACAGAAGAGTACTTCAGTGTACTGAACCATGGATATGGGGTATAGATTGCTTCTCCCACCATAGAATTTGTGTTTCTGTTTTGGGTGGGTAGTAATATTCTGCAGTATTCTGATTCCTTTAACTGTACCAGTCAACATCTTGACCTGTTAATCTGCACAGTGGCAGATGTGAGTTTGGGGTTTATAATGAAACATCATCTCTGTCTCACCCCTGATGAAAAATATATTAATAGTGCATTTAACAAAAGCACATCAGGTAAGTACTTTATATCATGAAATACTGAAAAAAATGAAAAGCATTATTTCTTGTTGTTTTTTTCCTCCACTGATGTTGGAATCATGTTTCCACTTATCTTATCAGTATGTATAGTACGTTAAAGGTTGCACAGACTCACAGTTAAAAGAAATGTTAAAAAAAAGAAATTCACATTTTCCCCTACTCTCTGGGTCAAACAACCACAGACTAAGCCATACAGAACTTGAAGTAAACCAACATCTAATGTACAAATATATTGACAAAAAAGGATAAGAATATTACACTTATGATATTTTAAAGTGCAAGCAGTGCACTTACATAAATGGTATGAAATATCAGAAGTTGCTAGGCTGATTTTCAGTGAACTGTGTTTTACAGAACAGCCATATAATCTATCACGTGACATGTTGGGGCAGAGAAACAGAGTACCTCCCATACCCTAATGCCACCAGTTTCAAAATGACATTTAGGCAACTTCATTGCATGACTCAAGACCAGTGTAGACTCACCTTCTATGGACCACTTTGTCGATTTCTAGAAGATGCTTTTGCTGAATGCTTTCAACAGGCTTTATGTGAAATCTATTCATGGGAGTAAGCATCTTTCTTATAACAATCACTTCATGATCCAAGCATAAAATAAACATCTTATATTTTTTTTCTGCAGTGAGGATGTTATATTCTTAGAAACCAAATTCACCTTTCCCACATAAAATTACCAGTCCATTGGATAGTTTACCATTACTGTCTAGTCTGAAATCCATTGACATTGGTCTATTGTGGAGACCAGGCCACTGAGTGTACATGTGAATCCCATGTCTCCATAGAAGTAAACCAGTTACAAACATGGTTCTGGGATGTGAGTGGCAGATTTCTGAAAAGGCAAGGGTATTTTAAAATAGGTTAGAATGGTTTCTGAACACTCTTCAGTTGTTATTTGCTTTTGCACACTGTGCCTTGGAATGATGTCTCCTTAATCTCCTTCAAGTCACTGATTTATCTCGTTTTCTCTTGTTTACACTGTCTCATAGGTTATAGTACAATTTAACTGCCCATTTACCTGTCAATGTAGAAATGTATGGAAATGAGAAATGCTACCATTTGCTATGTTCATTTAGCTCCTGTAATACATTGCATTTACTTTTGTAACTGTTGAAAAAGGGTTTTGAGGTAAATGTCATTCTGTATTTCCTTTTATTATGACTTCAGGAATGTTAACCCAGTAATGTTTTACTCCTCACAGGTAGAATGTATATCTATGCCAATAGCTACACATCTACTTCTGTATCTGTATGTATGCATGCGTGTTTGAACCTATTTTATACTAAATAGGTAGGAAACACAGAGGTAGTGAAAATATGGGGAGATATGCAACATTTCGTTGATTTGTGAATAAAATCGTACATACATATGGATTTATGTAGATTGTTATTCTGGTCCTTACAGATTTATGTGCATTGTTTCTGTTCTAGGTCATGACGTTTAATTGTATTCCATGCCTTCACTTCCAGAGCATTAAGGAGAACCCCATTTTGCTGTAGGCTAGATATATGTTAACGTTAACACCACTGGTCACTTTACAAAAAAATATATTATTTATTTAATTGTTAAATAAACTTTTCTAAGTTAACTCATTTCAAATGATGGTAAAAAAAAGAAAATAATTATTCACCTTGAAGGAAATATTTTCAGTAACAGCAAAGACATATGAACTCTTGTTAAATAATATTGAAATGACTATTTTCCATATGAATGCAAAACAAACAAAAAAAAACAAGAATACATTCACAGACTTGGAATTGAATATTAAAGACTTTTATATCTGCATTACTAAGCTGCTGTGACTAACATAAGCTGTTATATCAGATGCTGTTTCCATAGTAACCATGTTTGCTTTCTTCTGTAAATTAGTTTATTTTTGCTGCAGGTACTAAATATTCAACCCAGGATTTGGATTCAGAGGCATACACACACACACACACACACACACACACACACACACACACACACACACACACACACACACACACACACACGCGCGCACACACACACACACACACACACACACACACACACACACACACACACACGACAGATTTGGTAAGAGACACTGGTCCCTGCTATATGGGATTGTACTTAAAAATGTTTGTTGTTTCATCATTTTGTGTGATTGTTTGGAAAGAACATGCATATTTTTTGTGTGTGCAAACATACATTCACATATGTTTTTTCTGTTAACTTTTGTGACTGTATACCCTATTTAGACAGAGCATCTCAGTTTAATTTGATGGTCTCTGTCACATTATCTATTCTTGCTATCTATATTTATTTCTATCTATCTATCTATCTATCTATCTATCTATCTATCTATCTATCTATCTATCTATCTATCTATCTATCAATCTTTCTATCTCTCTGTCTCTATATATGTATTACATGTCGCTGCTAATTTTTGTGAGTGACTCTTTTTCCATTTTAATCAGTATAATTCAAGTTTCCTTTGTACATTAGTTCACAGTCCTGTAAATATGTAATTTAAAATATATATGATTTAATTTCAGTTATTAATTGTGTTTATTACCTTTCCTGTTCTAACTGCAGTGCTTGTTGGTTGATAATGACAGATTCTGTTTAGATGTTGTTAAATTGTTTTACAGAATCAAAAAAGTAAATGGAAAATAATATTGCAATTCTGGTAACTGCTCTGATTCATTATCACATTTTATGAAAATCATATGGATTGTAATTTGGCTGAGTTCCATTTCTATTAGCAGTTCTACTCTGGCTTAAAACATGCTAGAATACCAATAATAGGTTCATAGGTGTATACTGGACTAATGACCACAATGGCTTTTTAAGCTTAGCCATCCATCCCCAATGTATATGACAAGTTTTAGGAAGCTAAAGATTATTCTACTGGATATATGAAGGCCTGGGCTTGGGTGGTAAAGCATTTATTGGCTGCCTCTGTGCAGTAGGGACATAGGTGCCAGACCATGGATTCATTTCCAATTCCATATCCACTGGTACAAGTTACACTTGAATCGGGATAGGGAAGGACTCTGGTTCACATCAATGGGAAGCCTGTTCCAGAGAAAGGTTAGTCTCTGAGACACACACCTAGCCCTCCAACATGTCCTACTTATGTCTCAAGCAATGTGTACATCATCTTCCTATCATACATTCAGACCCCAAACTATGGGCAGTAAAGCCAAAGGAGTTGGAGTTTCAATATACATTAAAGACATACAAACCTCCAGGCTCATCAAACAGTATGACACACAGGAGACACTCCAGGTGCAGTTAACCATTGACAAGATCCCTATTCAAATCATAGCTAGCTACCAGACCCAAATCTGACTCAAGATGCCCAATTTGCCTATGTGGACCTGTTCAAATCTATCAAGATTCAACCCTTTACCCTGATCCTGGGTGTCTTTAACTTCCCACACATAAATTGGATGAACTACTCATGTCAGAGCACAAATGCCCAGAGATTCCTTGATTTTGTCAATGCAAATGTCTTGGAACAGTTAGTCGATACCCCCACAAGAGGTGGTAATATCTTGGATTTGATTTTAACCAACATGAGTAACGACTGCAGCATCCCTATAGTATCATCTTCCCTGGTAAGATCCAACCACAAAGCGGTCACTTTCAAAATCACCATTTTCCCAACCCCCTCTAGCTAGGATCAGACATAAAAACTTCTCCAAAGCTGATTACAGTCTTCTGAGGGATGGTATAAACAGCTTCACAGCCCCCAGCCCCTCTGTAGGAACTGGGACCAATATCCAAAACTCCACCAAAGCACTATACGAGCATTTATATAGATGCATGGAATCAGGAATACCCGACAGGACTAAATCATCCTCCGCAAGGAAGAGTAAACCTGTCTGGTGACATCAGCAATAAATAAACTCTATAACAAAAGGAAAAAAATTGCTGTCCAAGACCAAGAAGGAGAAGGTGCCCAATTAGAAGCAATGTCTCCTTAGCCTGAACAAGCAAATAAGAGCACTAGTAAAATCCTCCAAAGCAAACTTCAAGTCCAAATTGGCCACCCCTACTAGAGACAATCATAAGGCCTTCTTCACATATGTCTGCAACCTCAAAGGAAGCACACAGATCTGTTCAGAACTGGTGATCAAGGACACCACATATACAAATGCTGTAGATATAGCAAACTTCCTGGCTGACAGAGTCAATGAAAACTTTACCCCTCTGTCTTCCCCATTAGTAAATCAGGACATCCCCAGTACCTGCCCCCTTCGTCTTATATCTAGGGAACAGGTCATCACTGCTCTCTCAAAGGCAAAAAATACAGCCTCCATGGGACCTGATAACATCCCAGGCTGCATCCTGCATTAACACAGGCAAGAACTTGCAGCATCATTAGGCACCCTATTCAACCAAAGCCTGAGTACTAGCTTCATCCCAGCTGAGTGGAGGGCAGCCACTTTCATCCCTATACACAAAGGTGGAGCGTCTACCAATCCGGGAAATTATAGACCCATCAGCCCAACTAGCCTTATCTGCAAGCCCATGGAATGGATTACCATGGACCTCCTTAACAAGGATGTTGGCAACCTCCAAACACTTGATCCCACACAGTTTGGCTTCATCAAGGGGAGGTCATGTCTGTTAAATTTGGTTGACTTCTTTGAGACAGTCACCAAACTCATGCATGAGGGGAAGATGATACACACCACCTATCTTGACCTGGCCAAAGCCTTTGACACTATTCCCCACTTGGGCATAATAGATAAAATCTCTCAACTAGGCATCAATCCATATATTAACAGATGGGTTGCAAACTGGCTAACTGATAGAACCCACGTAGTCAAAATAGAGGAAGCCACCTCAAGCAGTAGACTTGTAACAAATGGCGTACCCCTGGGTTCGGTCTTGGGGCCTCTGTTATTTGAGATATATATTTCTGAGGTGCAGACCAAAACCAGTGGGCTATGGCTGACAAAGTTTGCAGAGGACTGCAAGCTGGGTGCTGTCATCAGTTCCCCCAGTGATGTAGACATCCTCCAAGAGGGTCTCACTCAGACAAATGACTGGTGCCAGAAACATGGTCTCAAGTTGAATACCAAAAAATGCAGCATCATCCCCTTTGGGGAGAGTGATGTCCCCACAAATTATCACATTAATAACAGCATCCTAAGCACACAGTCAGTCGTGAGGGATTTGGGTGCCCAGGTTGATAGCAACCTGACTTTTGACCACCATGTTGCTTCCATTGTACGGAAAGCCTTCTACATGGCCCACCTGATAAGTAAGGATATCTCATCCAGGGACGAGGAGGTCATAACATTCCTGTATTCTTTCCTTATAAGGCCCATTACTGAGTACAACACCCCTTTCGGCATGTACCTTGCAAAGCACATGCAGCAGCTGGAGAGACCACACAGGTTCCTCACCAGGAGAATGCAGGACCTTAAACATCTGCCATACACAGATAGGCTAAAAGCCCTATCCCTGTACTCAGTTTCATACAGACTTCTCAGAGGTGACCTCTGTCTGGCATACAAGGTCATCACGGTCCCCACCTTGATGGGACTGCTGCATATCCACAAGTCAAACTCCACTTGAGTAATCTGCACACTCGGCCTCAACCTGGTCTGTGACATCAACAAGACTTGTTGGTGGGACAGATTTGTGTCTCAGAGACTCCCACATCTATGGAATAGACTTCCTCTCCACATCAAGCAGAGTACCTCTTTACTCCTTTTTAAGCGCAACCTGGATAACTGAATGGGAAACAGAAAATATACCTCTGGGATTCCACCCGTGTCTTTGCTGGATAGGGGCATTGGGTGCTGATTTGTCTAAACATGGGGTAAACTCTTGGCTAGGCTTATAAGGGCCTCAAGGCCAATAGCCTAGTAATCTCCTATGATCCTATGATCTTGACTGGATAATTTTATTGATATCAGTTTTGTGGATATGCAGAATGCCCATCAAAGTGGAATCCAATGATGCCTGACATGCAAGGCGTAGATAGCTCCTCAATAGGCTGTGATAGACTGAGTAGAGGGATAAGAATTTGTGGTGATCAGCATAACACGTGTTGTTTATGCCCAGTAATCTTTTTGTGAGGAACCATTGTCTATGTTCTAGTTGTTGCACGTGCCTCATCATGTAAATACCGAAGGGGGAATTGATGTTCTGTAAACTAGAGCAAAATAAACATGTAAAATAAATTAAAAAATGAACAAGAATCACTCAACAGCTTTATGGAACAATATAGAAAATTACCAAAATAACAGCATTAAATAAAAATAAATACTTGATAGAAAAATCCTATTGATGGTTTAAAGAGTTGTTGATCTCATTACTCAAGAAATCATGAAATTGTTCAGAATAACACCATCTGCAGATGTACTTAATTTTTTTTTTGCTGCTGATAAAGAAGTGAGAGAAATTAGACATTAAATACATAACCACAACCTATGAAAACAGAGTAATTGCTGATGATATTTGATAAGAAACAAATGTGAAATTAAAAGTAATATCTTTCATTGAGTAATGACTAATTACGTTGAGATATGTTGCATTTGTTCACATATTATGTTCAATCAGATGTATTTTAATTCATTCTTAATTACAGGTTTATTCATTTGACTGGAATGCATAGTTTCGTAAAATTTCAAACTGAATGTCTTGTCTAATTAAGGAACTGGTGATCCTTTTTGAAATTCGACATCAAATACTGAGGAGTAATTAGTTCAGGAATAAATACATTATCACAAATGAGTCATGGTTACAGGAAATCAAAATATGATTTGGGGCAGAAAATATAGCTTTTAACAACAGAAATGTATTTATTTGCTAAATGAATAAAAGAACTTGTCTGATGACACTTTTCCTCCATGATCCCCAAAAGACAGACAATGTGAGCTGCACAAAAATAAATAATTACATAATTAAAGAAGCAGTATTTAATAAATAATGTTCCACAATGCAGGCAGCACTGCAGAAAAATAAATAATGACATAATTAATGTAGCAGTGTTTAATAGAAAAATGTACCACAATGCATGCAGCACTGCACAAAAATAAATAATTACATAATTAAAGTAGCAGTATTTAATAAATAGTGTACCACAATGGTCGCAACAGTAAAGTTTGAAGAATTTAGTTAATGTGGTACTAGGTGCTTTAAACAAATAGAAATTTCACCAATACCTAGTTGCACACAGGACAACTAGTTTGCAGTGACAAGCACTGCCCCCAGAGTTGCCAACCGGATACTTCTTATATTAGACAGTTGGATGGAGAATATAAAGTAATCAATGTAAAAAAGTTTGTTGCCATGGATATGAACTTTCCCACCATCTCCGTTACTAACTTGATTTATATGGGCATCCTGAGGCAATGTAGAAATTACTGTAGTCCAATAAAAGATACCCTAGTAACAGTTCACCACAAAATCATGCCAAAATAATAAAGCCAAGTGTTTTAATGAAAATTGGGCATTTTTGTTTCAACACATGAAACTTCATCAGAATCTGATGAAGTTTTATGTGTTGAAACAAAAGTGTTCAGTTTTTATTCAAACACTTGGATTTATTATTTTGGCATGATTTTGTGGTGAACTGTTACTGGAGTATCCTTTATTGGACTACAGTACTGCCAAGCTGTGTGGTTATTCAGTTGTGGTTTTTGTTTTTCAACTCAGCCTTCACCAGCTTCCATGGCAATGTCAAAATTGCCTCATGCTTACTGACAACCAATTAACTGTCAAACAAACTAATAGTGTGTGTTAGAGATGTATTTACACAATGGCACTGTAGACAAAGCTCTCACATAAAAGTACTCCTAATGTCAATAGGGTTGTCAATAGTACACATGCTGCACTTATCACACACAATTCAAAGCACACACATAGACCCACATATGCTGAGTCACTTAAATGTAACCTTCCTAAACCCCAAAGACCTCCTAGATGAAGTACACATAACAAACACCCTCAGCAGTTCTGAATGCACTCTTTTAAAACAAAATCCACATCAACACACACAGCCACATCTCAAGGAGCCTCCACTTCTAAGCCCATAAGGCAAGCCACCACACAATCAAATATTCTTGTCACTAGAGACTCCATTGTGTGACCCTCTGATGTCACTATTACCAAGCTGAGTAAGGAGAAATTCACTGTCAGTTGCTTATTAGTGGCCAGGATATGCCACATTGCACATACATTCAGGTCATTGGACCACAAGTACCAGTATGACTGAGTCATAGTCCATATGGATGTAAATTACCTGAGACAAGCCTCCCTACACTATATGAAGAAAGACATCATGGAGCTCTTGGAATATGTGTCCCAGGCTGGCATGAGCCTAGCATTGAGCAGCATTTTACCTTCTCCAAGGATGATGCCACAATACAAACAAAAGATGACTAACTTTAACAATTAGCTTAGTTTCTGGTATCATTCTAAGCGGGGAGCAATATTTGTTATCATGAAAGGAGATGGTCAATAGCCCACACTGCTTTGCCAGGGTTAGTCTGCACCTCTCCCATTTATGCTTTCGAATATTGACTAAAAGATTGTCCTCCACCATAATGCCTTTTTGGCAATGCAAAACTGGAAGCACATCTGATATAGCAAATCAAAATCCAATCTAAGGGAGCTACGGCTCAATGCTAGGAGTCTAAAAAAAAAAAAAAAAAACTCCATTCGCTAGAAGCTCTCTTCAACCTAGAGGATGTTGACATATGTGCAGTCACTGATACATGGCTTAAAATTACAGGAAGCACACCAACAGTGCCTGGTTAACCACACATTTAGACCAGCTACTACACAGACAGGGACTAAAGGTGGAGGTGTCTTGATTTACATTAAAAATACATATACCTCAAGGCTGGTCAAACAGGACAATGCACTTGAGCTTCTCTATGTTCAAATCACCATAGGCAAAAGCCAATACCACTTTCCTGCAAGCTACAGGTCCCCTCCTATGATCTCAGAAAACCCATGCCACATATTTAAACTTATTGGAAATACTCACCATCTAACCCAATACCATATTCACCAGCAACTTTAATTACCCCAGTATTAACTGGGAATCATATATGACAGCAAACATACAGGCATAGAAGTTTCTAGATTTTGTAAACACAAACTCCCTGGATAGATTGTCAATACCCAACTAGGGGTGCAACCATACTGGATCTGGTCCTCACTAATAAAGGGGAGTGCTCCATACCCCCTAGTGCAATGTCTGCTCTGGTAAGGTCAGACCACATAATGGTCTCTACTGAAATAAAAATAAAACTTGGAACCACAGCTAATCCTGGAACATTCAGGAACTACTCTAAGGCTAACTTCCTACTATTAAGTGACAGCCTGGCAAAATTTCAAGCCTCCATAAGCCCCGAGAAGACTGTTGCCTATGCAGAACTGTTCACAGAAACCCTATGCAAGCATGTTAATAGTTACATAGATGCAGCTATACCCACCAGGAAGAAGTACAGAACTAACTCAAAAAACAAGCCACTCTAGTGGAATCACCACATCGATAGCCGGCATAACAAAAGGAAGAAAATCATGGCAAAAATATGAGGTGCAGCACCAAGCAGGATAAAAGCACTAAACTAAACAAGCAATCAGAAGACAGGTAAAGTCTACCAAAACCAAATTCAAAGTAAATTTGGCTTCCAGGCCATGGACAACTACAAAGCTTTCTGTAGATATGTCTGCAACCTCAAAGGCAATACACAGTTGTGTGCAGACCTCATTGTAAATGGACCCACCTATAATGAGCCAAAATATATAGCAAACCCTATTGGCCAACAAATTCAATTTTATCCCTCTCTCCCGCTCAACCTTCCCTCAGGAAATACCATCAGATATAACCCCCCTGCTATCACTAGTGAACAGGTCCTTAAGGCTCTTTCTAAGGCCAAGAATACTGCATCAGTGGGCTCAGAGAATATCCCGGGATGCCCTCTAAATAGCATGAAACATGACCTATCAGACCATCTAGAATTGCTATTTAACTATAGCTTCCAAACAGACTTCTTGCCTCATGAATGGAGAACTGCAACAGTCATCCCTCTGCATAAAGGTGGGCCATCTACAGACCCTGGAAACTACAGATCCATAAGTCTCACTAGTCTCATTTGTAAATCCATGGAACCACTTATCATGGAAATGATTAATAATGACATAGGAAACCTCCAGACACTGGACCTAACCCAGGCTGGTTTCATCATGGGCAGATCATGCCTGCTCAAACTGGTGAACATTTTTGAGAAGGTCACCAAAGCACTGGATGAGGGCAAAATGGTTCACACTACCTACCTTGACCCGGCCAAGGCATTTGACACAATACCCCAGTTGGCATTTTTGACAAACTTAAGAGGTTAGGTACAAATCCTTATGTCACCCAGTGGATAGCCAGGTGGCTCACAGATAAGACCCAGGAAGTTAGAATTGGGGAGTCCACCTCTGCAAACCACTGAAAAATGGATGCATGATAATCATCTTGCTCTCAATCCATCTAAAAACAAACTGATACTATTCACCCCATCAAAAAGCATAACTATTGACAAAAACTCTTTCCTCATAACCAGTCAAAATAATACATCCCTAGAAATTGTCTCCAATGCCAAACTGCTAGGAGCTCTCATTGATAATCAGCTCACATTTGATTCCCACATACAAACAAACATTAAAAAAACACATCAGAAACTTGGTATGTTCTACCGGCACATACGCTTCCTCTCCCCATCTACCAGATTCCTCCTATCTACCACATACCTCATCCCCTCTCTACTATATGGTGCCCCACTACTAACAAACCTTAAATCCTCTACCAGAACAAAACTTTCTTCCTGCTACAACAAAATCGCTAAATTCACCTCTGGCCATAGATCCTCCTCCCACCACTGTACTGCCCTCCACAAACTTAATTGGCTAGAGCTCCCAAACTATCTTACCTACACTCAACTAACTCAAGCTCATAAGCTCATCTTTAAGCCCTCACTCTGCCCCTCTCTCTCCTCAGCCTTCACCATGCACCATCCTAATAGACCCCTTAGAACCAGTGCTCAGAACCTACTTGAACTCCATAAACCTAAACCTACCCGTCCAGCAGGTAAACTCTTACTTTCCTTTGCCCTGGCCCGCCTCTGGAACTCCCTCCCATCACATATCCGTACTACCAGCAGCCTTCCTATCTTTAAATCTCTCCTCCATTCACACCTATCTTCTCTCTGGGAATGCTCCTGTACCCACTCTGCATAATTCCTCCAGCTACTGCACACTCCTTAATCTATAATCCCTTCCCTTCCATAGGAACACTCTTACTATAGTTAACCACTTATGTAAATACTATCTGTGCACACCTACTAACTAGAATCTTAACTAATACTTTCTCTCTTTACATTTATTAGTGAATACAGAAATTAAAAATTGTAAACTTATTTGTCATTCTTGTATTTGCTCTTCTGTTGCTTTTCCTGTTTTTCTTAATACTATCTTGTGCTTATATGTACCACTATGATACTTATCAAACAGTAGATGTTATGTTCTACCTATTATAATTTACTTTATTCTTATTTGTATTTTTAATATTTTTGATATTGTATCTTTGGAGCTTTTCTCCCCAGGACTCCATTGAAAATGGGCTCATTCGGTCCAATGGATTATCCTGGCAAACAAACTTCAAATAAATAAATAAGAGGCCAGTCACAAGTGGAGCCCATCAGGGATTGGTCTTGGGACTGCTCCTTTTTGACATTTATTTTCTGAAGTCAAGGACAATGTCAATGGCCTCTGGCTTACTAAATTTGCTGATGACTGAAAATTAGAAGCTGTCATTGAATCACCACTGAAACAAATGTCCTTCAGGAAGGGCTAATGCAGACAAACAACTGGTGTCAGAGCCATGGTTTAAAACTAAATGCCAAGAAATGCATAATAGTGTCCTTTTTGAAGTCATCCATCCCTGCTAACTATCATATTGACAACATACACCTAAGAGTTGACCCAGTAGTCAGGGACTTGGGGACACACATAAACAGCAGTCTGATCTTTGGCCATCAAGTGTCTATGGTAGTGATGAAATCATTCTATATTGTGCAACTTATAAACAAAGGTATGGCAGCTAAATCCAAGGAAGTCATTGTTCCATTGGATCTATCATTCATCAGACCTATCATTGAGTACAATGCCTCCTTTGATATGCACCTAACCAGATATATTCAACAACTGGAACATCGACAGAGTTTCCTCACTTAAAGAATACAGTGTATAAGTAACATGTTCTATGCAGACTGTCTCAAGGTCCTATACTTGCATTCTGCCAGTTACAGGCTGTTGAGGGGAGATCTATCGCTAGCATACAAGGCATTGTCAGACTCCACTCTGATGGACCTCCTGTATATCTGCAAAACAAACAGCAGCAACAGAATTACTCATTCTACAGATTTAAACCTTGCCTGTGATATACATATGACCTGCTGGAGAGACAGGTATGTATCCCTGAGACTGCACTTTCCCTGGAATAGGCTCCCCATCCATGTGAAGCAGAGCTCCTCCCTAACCCAATTCTAGTGTAACTTGGACAGTTGGATGGGGAAGAGGAAATTCATTAACCTGTAAATGTTTCATCTCCCAGGCCCCTGCTTGTAAATGTATCATCTCCCAGGCCCATGCTTACACTTATCAAGGGTATCAGAACTTGTCAGAGATTTGCGATGCATGGCTAGGCTTAAAAAGGCCTTTGTGATCATTAGCCTAGTAAACACCTATGAACCAACAAACCTATCATAGTTTAGAAACTAGAGGAAATAATGCAATTATTAAACAGAAACCAGTGCAATTATGTACATTGATTAGAGTCATGTCATCAAGTCAGTGCATCAAAAACATAAGCATTACTGCCACTAGTAATGAAAAAAACAAGGTTTTAAAAAAATTATTTTTGTAGAGGTTAAGTCTGCTTCCACCTCCCATCCTCCGTCATTCCAACTGAAGTAACTGTATGATTATTCAGACTTGGATAAAGGAATACTCCTTTATACTATACTCCTTTATACTT